>NC_085140.1:351787255-351993756 GCF_024139115.2 Armigeres subalbatus | reverse complement strand
AGAAAGTTACGTATTGCTTAATCGAAAATATGTAAATTTAATTTCGATAAAAATTAGCACCAAAATATGTCGAATAAAGTACAATACACTGAAGAAATTACAATCAAATAGTAGAATTGAATGGTTACATCTTTTATGACAAACTAAAATGTAGTTCTTCCTCTTTATCTAACCCCTGCGTATTAAAACAGATTTTTTTTTCCTGCTAGCGAAGGTATATGTGAGAAGCATTTTGTGACATTTTGGTCAAAATTGAAGAAATTGTAATAGAATATTAAGTTGAAAAGCAGGCTCATCGGAATGTAGAGCCATTGAAGAAGGAAATGAAGAAGAATTTTATATATTTCGAATTTCCATGCAATTTGTATAAAACTTTAAAATATTGAGGTACCATTTTCCTCAGAACTAGGTTTTTGTAAGTGACCACCCTTTTGCGTTTGACCTTCTTATGTGATATCGTAGATTTTTATGTTACTACATGACAAATCACTTTAACTGAAAATTATTCAAACATAAAACGCTATTCTTAAAGACAAAAGCATCAGCTGGAACGATGATAACGCTTCGCTTCTACATAATCAACTATAATGGACCCAACAAATGGGACTGTTGCACATTATCCGTGAATTATGACCCCATTCCCAGTGTAGCACCACCTTGACAATGTCCACTGTGACAGAATTTAAATTAATTGTCGATACCAGAGCCATTTATCATTCGGATTCGCTTCGGCGGTGATGTTTCTTTGGCACCCTCCGCGATTGTGTTGAATAAAAATGGCTCCCAACATCATCCATGGTCGAGATAGAAGTGTTTTAATAGCTTCCAAGTTCAACCAACGTAATCCATTTGTGAAGCTGTACCACTACCGCAGCTCCGCCATAACGACAGCCGCTCGTCGCTGGCCCTGGTTGGTTTTGATTTTCACCGCATCAGAAGATGCGTTCTCAATAAGAGGATTATCACCAACGTGTCATAACCATCATCATCATCATCATAAACCAGCATGCAGAACAAATTGAAAAAATAAGTGCAACATTAGTCGAAGGTGTGAATTATGCAGATGTAGTTCACTCTGCATGTGTAATGGAATGGCAGTTACCTGTTGTACCGACGCAGAATAATGGAATAATTGGGGAATAGAATGCAGCTCCTAAGACGCTAGGGCTACTGCCGGACGCGGAGAGAGTTATGTGCCGCAAGATGGTCTTTGATCTTCTATGCATAGTGTGGCACCACTGCTGCATTCAGTCTGTGTTCTAAATGAGGAAAGATACTCTTGCCCACTTGTTGCTTCACCGGAATGACTTATGTGAGCATTTGGCATTGATAGTGCATTGGAACAGCACAATAAGCTGAGGTTAGTTGTTTTAGGTCACAGGGTATAATAGGCAGATACTCTTCGATTTTCTCATTCAGTTGGTTTTGAATTTATTTTGTACATGGAATAACCTATTACAGATTCCAATCCATGTCGGAAGCCAATAAATATCGCTTACGCTTATCAGTAGTCATTATTCACTGCGGCAGAATGCACACAATTATCACGAGCACGACTATGTTACTGTTGTTCCTCGTGGGACAGAACCACGTTTGTGCTCAGAACAGTTCGACGACTGTGAAACAATGTGGCATCGATCAACTATGCGTGGATATCAGCTTTTGTCCAGAATTAACTAATGAATCAGAATCCTTTGACCATTGGCTTTCCAGATATAAAGAGATGAGTGCCATATTAGATGATCGATTCTGTGGCACAGAACCCAAGACAGGATATCGGAAAGTAAGTACATGAACATTTGAGTGGCATTTCTAACTAGCTTTTTTAAAGTTCTGCTGTCAAATTCCACCCGAGAACAAAATCAATACACTGGGCTGTGGATTTCCTACGGAGAATAGGATACTGATTCCAATCTACAATTTGTTTGAAAATCCTTGGATGGCACTGATTCGCGATAGAAGGAATCGCATTTTATGCTCAGGCACGGTGATTGCCGGGAGCTTCATTCTGACAACTGCAAGCTGTTCTCGATCTGAGTTTGTATAACGATGATAATTCCTTAGCTCTCGAATAATTCGTTCATTTCTTCTGGTGTGAAGCACTGACGGCGCAATCACTGTTCGAGTAGGTGAATATGATATTTCCAGTTCGGTGGACTGCTCGAAGCGCGCCAAAGACTGCGCTGATCAGCCACACGATGTCGCTGTACTCAAACACATATTGCATCCACATTATAATCCTGTTACGAGTGAAAATGACATTGCGTTACTGAAAATCGTTTCTGTAAAATTCGGCGAAAGTGAGTATCAGTTGTTAGACTGAAAGAACAATGGCAAAAATGAACATTTGACTTACTTTGTAGGTGTACGACCAGTGTGTCTCTCAGATGAGTGGCAATCACGCGGGAGCTTAGTCGGTTGGAACAGCGAAGTGGTTCCAAGTAAAACTTTGGTCAACATAGTTGATTCTGAAAAGTGCGTGCAGACCATTGCAGGATACGGTAATGGGACGAGAAAAATGGACAACAAGATCTGTCTTCGAATGGAACTATCCGGAAATTGCCAGGACGCTAGACAGAATACTCTACCTGGTAGCTCATTCCAGGCTGAATTTCGCCCAGATAGAAGGTTGGTACAACAGGGTATGTTGTTGGCTATATCTTCCTGTGGCGAATCGAATCGAGCAATTTATGCAGTGCTTACCAATGTTACCAGTTATATGGATTGGATTAAGGATAACATGTATTACATTCACCCAAGGATGAGGATCTAATTGACGGGAGGAAATAAACTACAATCAATTGATAGAAACATTTTTTCCGTTGACGATGAGCATAACATATGATTAAACAATCATTCATTCATTTCAAAGAAGTATCTTTTAAATTAAATTGCGAAATTCCAAAATACATTCTTGCACAAAACAACTTGATTTGAACCTCTACACATTTCAGACCATCATGGCGACATTTTCCTAATTACTGAACTAAAATTAATACAACGGTTAATTTCCCTCACTGTCTTCAGGAAAATAGCAGATCTGCTTTACTAACTTCTCGTGCGAAAAAAAAATTGTATTTAGATTATTGAAATAAGTTCGCTCAAGAAGGCGAGCGTTACAATGCATTACGCTTCAAAGCACACGTTGCTGAAAATCTCAGAATTCACACACAATAATTTTATGTCGAATTGTGAACTTAAAACGGAGATATCTTCACATTGATGCATGCGAATCGAAAGATAAGACTTTGTTTCGGCTCAATTGTTTTTTTTTTGCCAAAGGTTCCCCCACGGAAAAAAATTGAAATAAAAAAGTCGGGAGAAGGGCATCACGCGGAAGAAGAAGAATAATAAGAGGAAGAAGAAGAGGACGAAAAAGAAGAATCATCGTGAGTAGAATTAAGCGTAACCAGCCGCAAGAAGAAGCAGCTCCGAAAGCGCAAATATCGGCTCGTCCCGATAGTTGCTAAATTTCACCGGACGGCCAGATGAGTATACGATCTTCATAACTAGTTTCAATACAACGACGAAAGCGTGCTTTCGGATGCTGTTGCCGCAAGCAGTACTGTACCGGAAATCATCGCCACGTTTCAACACGGGCGGCATGAAAAGCTGCTAAACACATTGCTAGTGCGAGTACGAAGATGGAACCAAAAGCGGACCGGTTGGAGACGTTCATCGGTTTCGGGATGGTAGGATGGGGCAATTCTGCGACCATCTCGAAACGACGCAGCTTAACGACCATCTGGGTAAAGCCTTCGCTGGTCCAGGAGCCGGCCGAAAAGCTGCCACCGTCGACATGTTAGGATCGCTCTGCGAACGTTGTCAGATTTCTTGGCCGGCAAGTGAAGCGACCGCGATGATCGATACACAACCGAATTCATCCTGTCCTGTAAAGGCTAGAGGAGGAAAGAAACAGAAATACTACATGCACACGCTGAGCTCTTCAAGGAAACCGGAACATTCAAGAACGCAGTGTCCAGTTTGTCGACGTACGGATCATCACGTACGTGGGTTCAATCCCAGGTCCGTTGCATTCTCCTACTTTGTATCTTTTCTTTATTTCCTGCTATTCTAGACAATCGAGAAATGGACTTCCATACCGTTTCCATTACTATTCCTATACCTTCAATTTGAGTATTCTAACAGTAATCTAGAATTGGAAATGAACTTATAGAGTTCGTTTCCTACATCCAGTTAGAAATTCCATCAGTTACCTTCTCCTATCTATCACATTGCAGTCTCGTTAACAAGACGGACCTCTGCCTCCAACCTAACAGAAATTCCAACAAATTGTCGAACTCGTGCAAGTGCAGAGGTATATTCGCTTGCAGTATGGAGGATTGCACTCATCATTTCCTCCCCTTCCCTACATTGACTTGCATTCTGACGTGGCAGGCGCCAGTATGACCTAACAAATGAGATCACCAGTACTTGTACATTGAAGATGTGTGCTAGTCCGCAAATATCTGTTGGTTCCTGCAAGAACAGCTGATCTGGTTATAATGAGTGCAACTACGACAGTCAATCAAGCTGCTCCTGGGCATAAAAGTATCATCAGTTTCATGATATACAAATGCAAAAATGGTAACTGGCTTAGAAACCCTCGCATTTAACTGTGGAAGTGCTTAATGAACACTAAGCTTTGAGGCGGCTCTGTCCCAGTGTGGGGATGTAATGCCAATAAGAAGAAGAAGAAGAAGATGCTATGGATAAGAACAAAATGGCACATGATATTGGTTACTTATTACAAATAACCTAACTTGATATCCTCATGATATTTTAATGCAAAATATTGCTATTGTGGTCTGATCTTTTATCTCTTATATCAATCATGTCCATATCTCATTTTGCCATCTTATCAACATTTGATATTGTTGAGCTATTTTCGTCTACTCGGGTAGGTGCAAGGCGAACATCCGGTGTAAAATGAAGAGGTCAACGACCAGGCGAGTACAACACAATGCTCCATCGTCCGCAGTCAGAGATGCGATCGGACTGCAACGCCCGCAACGCAAGTGTACATACGCCGAATATCTTCCGGATGATTCCGGTGACGTTGATCTACGGAGGAAGGTAAGTCACTACCATGGCCTTTTTCGACGAAAGTAGCTCGTTCTCGTTGCCGTTGATCGGGAGCTCCATCGCGAGTCAACTGAAAGCCAACAGGAAACCACAACCGCTCCGTGTGACCTGGACGGCAGGTATGAGTAGGTTGTAGAGAGATTCGGCGATGCTCAGTCTGACAATATCCGCCGTCGGATCAAAAGAGCAGTTACCAATCAATGAAAGCCACACCTTGGAGGAACTCAAGTTTAACAAACAGTCGCTGAGCTATCGCGAACTAGCAAAGCGGTATAGTCACCTACGGAAACACCCGTTAGCGGAGTACTCAAGTGAATCGCCGTGGATCCTTATTGGTTTGAAACACCTACATCTGTTCGTGCCCTTCAAATCGCGAGATAAACAGCCTGGAGAGCCGATAGCAATCTTATCCAAACCTGGTTGGACGGTAAATGGTCCGCAGGAAGGAGGTAGTGTAAGAACAACGTACGTCGATCATCATTCGTGCGTTGGAGTTTCCAATCAGCATCCTGTTGCAAAATCAAAAACGTCGCGAATCAACTGATCAAGCATCAAGAAAAAAGATACTGTCATGTAGCGTCGGCGCAAGAGCTGAGAGATACTGACCAGAAGAAGATCGATTTCGAGCTCAACACTACAGTAAGCTCGTCTTCAATGTCTCATACTTGACACGACTGTCGAAGTCAAGTCAAGTACAAGACACTGAAGACTAGAGATGGCAAAATGGCTCACCTTATTGAGCGATCCGGAATCGTTCCGCTCAATAAAGAGAAACAGCTCATTTGAACGGTTCATCCGCTCACTACATTTTATAAAGCATATTTAATAAAGCTAAATATAATATTTTTTAGTTCAATTCAGTGGTTATTTACTTTATTGTATTAATACAATAAGAAAGAGTTTAATTATTTTCGTTGAGACTTCACTTCTACCGTACCATCGCAATAGTTTTAATGACCCTAATAAAATTATAATATTTTACCGCGTAAGATATAGCACTAAAGCACAAATATTATAGCACAACTAAATGAGCTGCAGTGCACCAGGACTCCTATCAAATACGTCTGTCGGTCTTAGGCCGATGACATACTCACGCGCGAACGAGCCCAAACGCGTCGAAGACAAAAGAATTTCTCTTGCTGATATTCTGCTTTACGAGTGCTTGGACGTTCCGCATCGCTCAACGCGTCAGTATGTCATCGCCCTTACTGCCTCTTCTTACGTTTTCATTGACTTTTACCCATATAGAAATTAGACAGATGAAAACTTTCTTTTCGTTCAAGTGAGTTGAATGAAGACGTTTAGACGTTCAATTCAAGCGACTTGTTCTTTACTCCCCAAGTAACCAAAAGTTCATTTAAGAGTACGTTTTTCGCCTAAGCAGCTCAGTGAAGCTGATTAAGCGAAAAACGTACTCTTTAAGGAACTTTTGATTACTTGGGTCACTTGCCTTGTCTAAACATAGCATTAGTCTTGAAGATTCGCACAACACACGCTTGCTGCATTGGACGACATTGGATTGCGCGCATTTTGCTGTTTCCCATTCGACTTTGCAGCCCATCGTTACCGCTCTCGAACTGTTTGTGAAACAATCAGCTCATCATTCTTCAGCTATGCTGGCCGATACGAAACAGAAACGCGCTACACTCACATACACGCTCGAGCTACCGCTAAGCACCCAATGCGGCGTGGGCCACGCCGTATTCTGAAACACATCGTCTGCACGCTCACACTCCCCTCTCGTGTATTTCTGTTGGTTCGTTCGTTCATTCAAAGAACCATTTCTTCATCACATCGTCAGATCTGCACTATGTAAGAAGCACGCTCCCGCTCCACGCTCTTTTGGTTTGGTTCGTTCGTTCGTTCAAAGAACCCTTTCCTCGGCTCAGTCAGACTGGCGCTGGCTTTTTCCGTCCGCTCCACGCTCATTCTTTTGTTCGTTAGTGTGCCCCAATGAATGAACTACAGCAGTAAGCAGTTTCAAGCGTTTGTGTGGAAAGAGCGGAAGAACTACTCGCTCGAAAAGAGCGACCGCTTTTCAGTCGCGTAGAAGAACTAGTTTTGAACCGTTCAGAGCGGCCACCTCTACTGAAGACGGCCTTACTGTTGAGGTCGAAGTACGTATCTGTCAAAGGAACAATAAAGCAGTGGAATTAAATGGAACAGTACAAACTCGTCTTATGACAAGTAAGTTAGAAGTGATAAATTCGAGTGAGAAGCGAGAAGTGAAAAATTTGAAGTGCAATGTGAGTGATGAGAAGTAAGAAGAAATAGTGAAAAGTTAGAAGTTGGGAGTGAAAAGTGATAAGTGAGAAATGAGAAGTAAGAAGTGAGATATGAAAAGTAAAAGTGAAAAATGAGAAGTGAGAAATTTATGTATGAAGTGAAAAGTGAAGTGAGAAGTGCGAAGTAAGAAGTGAGTAATGGGAAGTGAGAAATGAGAAGCGAGAATACAAACGAAAGAAGTGAGAAGTGAAAGTTCGAAGTGCGAAGTAGTAGTGAGAAGTGAAATTTAGAAGTTAGAAGTGAAATGTGATAAGTGAGAAATGAGAAGTCATAGTGGTATATAAGAAGTTATAAGTGAGAAGGGAGAAGTAAGATATAAATAGTTATAAGTGCGAAGTAAGAAGGAAGAAGTGAGAAGTGAGTAATGAAAAGTGAGAAATGAGAAGTGAGAAGTAAGATGCGAAAAATTCGAAGTGCAAAGTGAGAAGTAAAAAGAAGTGAGAAATAAATGTAGAGAAATGAGAAGTGAAAAGTTAAAGGTGAGAAGTGAGAAATTCTAAGTTTGAAGTGAAAAGTGAGAAGTGAAAGAATAGTAAGTTATATCGAAGCATGAATAAACGTCCTAATGTTTCACCATTTCTACTATGTATTTTATGTGCGAATATTATCATATTTTTTTCGATAAAGTTTAGCTAGCAGTGTGAAACAGCTTTTCTTGTGAACAATTCCTACAAAATAACCCGAAAAATTCCTTATTTATTATCTGTAAAAGGTCCATGAAATAGCTTGTGGATACAAGGTATGCTTTTCGTGACACTGTTTGCATGGAAATTCATAAATAGTGTATCTGTGATCTCTGGCGAAGTTAAACAATGGGGTACGTGATAAACCAAATTGAATATTTTCACTGATATTTAATTATATACGCTAACATTGTTATAACCCGAGCAGAAGAAATTGGCTCAATAATACTTAATTCTGGTATTGATACTATGCTCTGTTATGAACTAGCCCTGCATAAGAGGTAAAATACCAAAGGAATAATACCACAAACTAATATGTACAATAATTAAGCCATAACAAACTCAGTTATTTAATTGAATTTCAATACCAAATGCATAACCAATTATCATTCGTTTGATTGAAATACCAACATGGTATAGCCTCAAGTATTCTGCATAAGTTTTTGGTATTATTTGATTTTACCTCTTATCAACTAAATCATACCAATTTCTTTATCGAGGTCGTCGCTCCTGCTCGGGAAAACTGATATCCCGACAATTTTAATAAATCCAGGGGAAACTACTGAAGGAGTTTTTAAAGATAATATTGAAGGAATTTCTGGAAAAATGAAGGATCTGAAATTCATTTGAGAATTTCTTCGAAAATTCTTTTGAAATTCTTTCGAGACTCCCATCAAATTTTCCTTCGGAGATTCCTTCAGTACAACCATACAAAATAATTCTATCTGAAATTTTGTTGGAAGAATGTAATAGTTTCTTATGGGATTCCTAAAGGAATTTCCGAAGTTATTTCCGAGGAATATTGGAAAGAATTCTTGAAGGCATTCCCAGCAAAATGTTTGAAAGTATTTTCAATGGAATTTTAAACATAATAGTCAAAGATTTCTTAAAGGGATTTTGAAGAAATTCCAACAGGAATTTTCAAGAAATCAATTAAAGAAATTTCAAAGGAAACTCCAAAAGGATTCTCGAAGATATTCCAGGAGGAATTTTCAAATAAGTTCTCAATGGAACTACTAAAAAATTTAAAGAGCTCCTAAACGAATTACCGAAGGAAGAATTTTCCAATGGGAGAAGTGAGAAGTGAAAACCGGGGAACGAGAAGTAAGAAACGACATACTTTCTCTTTCCTTTTTTTCTTCTTCTTCCTTCTTCTATTTTCCTTCTTCTTTCTGTCCTGTATCTCTCCACTAATTTTGCACTATCATTTCTCACTACTTGCTTCTGTTTATGTTACCACTCACATGCTCCTTCTCACTTCGCAACTATTACTGCTCACTTTTAATCACTCACTTCTCACCACTGACTTCTCACTTCTCATTTCTTACATGTTACTGCAATCATCTCACTATTCAATACTCAATACCATTTTTCAATATTCGTTTCTGATTTACTCTGTACTTATTTCAAATATCTCATTTCTCGCTTCTCAGTTCTCGCTGCTCGCTATTCACTTCTATATTATGAAGCGACGCTTGTATACTGTCTGCAAAACTTTCACTGAAGCACACAGTTGGGCAACAAAGCATTTTTCCTCAGTAGTAAATATGATATAGAGGAACTTCTCTTGAATTTCATATCATGGCTCCGAGTTGCATCCCATTAAAAACAAAGCAATGAATACTTGATTTATTTCTCATTTTTGAGATTTTCTTCAGCAGTTAGCACGCATGTTTATCAAAAGAAGCGATGAAATTGGTGCCGTATTTCTTTGTTTGACGATGAGATGAATTGTGATGGAGATGTGAGAGTGATTCAGTGATTCAGTTTGATTGATTGATGATTTTTTGATTGATTGATGATTTTCAGTTTGATTCAGTTGATGATTCAGTGAGATGGAAATCGGAACCCCTATATGAAATAAGCACATTATGAAAGTATTGCCTTAGGGGAGGCATATTATACCTTTACTCTAGATCCATAAACTACGTAATGCAAAAATCGGTCATTTTCAACACCTCATCCTTTCTATGACACACTTTTTGTATGAAACATCTGAAAATTTTGTTTGTACAGAAAAAAATAATGAAAACTATACAGCGCGTAAAAAATAAAGACGTGGAAAATTACACTATTCTGGGCGTACATCCCCCTCGCTCCTCTAAACGTTACGTAATTTGTGGATGTTCCCTAATATATCACGAAATCGTTTAGAATTTCGTCCACTCCCTTTCTTCCTTTCAAATCAAAAGTAGAGTAGAGTGCAATAAAATTGGGGGTCGGTTTCGAACCACTGCTTACCGGTCGGTTTAGGACCACCCCGACTTTTTGCTCAAAATGACGCGCCGTTCAACAATACCAACTCATACGACCTAACCTAAGTACGTGCAACATAGCTAAGACCGTAAGCAATAAATATAACTTATCGTTCAATTTCTCAATACACGCTAAAAATATTTTACCGATATTCCTGCAGCCAAAAATCAATTCAAACACAATGTGGCGAGGTCAAAACACAATATGGCTCGAAATCTGAAAAACGCAACCTTGGAAGATGGCTGCTCTACGTTCAAATTAGTGATGCTGCGGCATTGTTCTACTGACAATACAGGCATATTCACCGAAAGCGCTATTGAGATAAACCGGGGGGTCGGTTTGGAACACTCTCCCTACCGTCTTCTTCTATTTATGAGGAAAAATGTTAAGATGCAATGGAATACTTAAAAGATCAATGCCCAATCTTTTCGTTGAAATGGTACAATTGGCATGATTTTTTTGCAGTTTTGATCATCTCTTCTTCTATATATCTATATATATGAAACAAAGTTAGCATTTGTACGACCGCGCATAACTCAAGAATAGACAACCCAATTTTTGCTAATTTATATCCCTTTCCTTCTTTTATTTACGATGAAGTTGAAAAGAATTGACAATCAAAATACAATCTCTCCGATTAAATGGTTTGTCGTGCATTTTGTATGATATGTAATTTCAAATCATGTCATCTAAATTGACATTATCATCACATAACGGAAAGATCGATTTTTGTTAATTTTGGTTTGGCTACTAAATTAATTCGAAAAGTGTCATAATAAAAAATGTAAAAAAGTAAAATTATTTTGAAAAACCGGTTTGTTTTTTAGATAAATTGTGTACGTAAAAAAATTTATCAGCAAATTGATCATTTTCAGCGGGTCAGCTAGTTTAATATATATTATCTGTATCAAACCTTACATTTCTTGCAAAATTGTACACTACACGTAAAAAAACGTAACCAAATTCGAGGGCCAGCAAAAATACACCTGAATTTATGTCACAGATTCGGGAACATCAGTCTCCAGAACATTCCAGAAAACGTTTAATGAACGTTTTTTTTTCTGCTTGCATAATTTTATGCAGAAATTATAAGATTTGTTTTTTGCAAGGTTCTAATACAGAAAAATATAAACTTTTGATACAGATTGGGCATTAAACTAATACATTAAACTAAAAAAGGTTTTAATACAATGGTTATATTAAATATTTTTAACTAAATTTTATGCAGATTTTACAAGGTTCTAATTTACAACAATTCTAAAATATGCCATTTTTTTTTTCAAAATGGCAGTTTACTAAGTTGTATTCATAATTTCTGGGTCACCCTATAAAAGCGTTTTCAACATTAGTTATTCAAAGCACAATGAAAATTCCATTCAGCATATGCGGCGATAGAAAAAAATCAAAACTCAATGAAAATATTCACACGCCACATGACACCTCGCCCTGAATTCAGAATCCCCACCGAGATTCCGCGCAGGTTGCTCCAAATTATCTTTCACCCCGGCTCTCGATCAACCGACGACGGACCATTGACCACATGACGACCACTGAACGATGCGATGTCAACGTCAAATTAACATTTTAATTATTATTTATAGGCGGGAAGTGCTTGTTGAGGCGCAAATTAACATCACGACCACGTACTTCGGAACTGATGAGTGCCGGTTGGTGGCAGATTCCTTCCTTTCTTTCCTCGTTAGCCATTTCCAAAAAAGCGCCATATCTACTCCAATCACCTTTATAGCATTATGAGTCGCTTGTCCGTCATCAAAAACCAGCGAAATAACTAACGACGAACGGCCTGACTGACGCGAGACGAGCGAAAGAGTTGACTGATCGTCCAAAAACCGTCTCTACTTTACGAGGTTCCATGAATAAATGAATGCTAATGACCACACTGTTGGTTTGATTCGCGCAAGAACTGAATAGCACTTCGTCGTCTTGCCACCGCGCGCACTCCGGGGGGCAGCCCATTTAGTTACTCCTCAAACAGTTGTTTTGTTTGACGACCGGTGCCGTTGCAGACCAGTCGCCCCAGCAAGCAAGAACCGGAAAAGCAAACACTCTCGAAACTTATACTTTTTGACGAATGATGTTTTATAGGGTTATGAAGATGACCACAGCCGACACGATGAGCGCGTCAACCAACAACGAAAAACAGGATGATCTAGATGTGGAAAAAATGGGGACCTCTGCAGGTGCGGCCAGCGGAGATCACTCCGTTTCGTTGATGGCCGTCTGATGAGGATGATGAGCAGCTTGTCTACGGCATCGTTTTCGGGAAGAATAAATGGGCCTCATTTGGAGATGCTCGTTCGAGCGTTTTCTCCTCGTGGTTGGATAATGCTAATCTCGTTAGTATGAAATATGTGAGTGAATTAATTAAATTGAATGGCCGTTTGTGGACCTCTTATTTCTGTACAAATGTAGCTTGGGAAGGTATTGTTGTTGAGGCGTATTTGTATAGTAAATGGTTCTCATGGATCGGTGTAGAGCCTAAAAGGGTTCAGTTACAATGTGCACTTAATGAAGAATGGAAATTTTGTTCTGCAGTATATGCTTTCCTGGCTCAAATCCAATTCAAACATCAAAAGAAGCTATCATTGCTATTGAATACCAATTCATTCGAGAAGGTCAAGCGAATTTATTTGCCATCATTTGCACTCTTCTCATGTTTCCTCGATTTCTATCGGAAGCAAAAAGCAAATACCATCCGTTTTCATCGTTCTCGACCCACGGAAGTGGTATCGACTAACATAATTAAGTGTCTCATTGACGTCGTTACTATCGTTAGGCGAGAACTTGGAAGGTTCAGAAAAATATGACGGCTCAATGGAAATACTGCATGGGTGAAATTTTGCAGTGCTTAACGTGTCTTCCAAGCACATTTCCAACATCCTTCTCACTTACCTATCCGATGATGTTCTTATATGCAAGCGTATGTTGATGGAAGAATGGAATAGAAAGTTTAAATTCCTACTAAATATGGATTCTCGTTTTGTTGAGTTTAATTATTGACAAAAGAAACGCTAGAACTTCTATTTGAAGAATCGAAGCTACAGCGTATCTATCGAATAGAACATTTCAATATGAAGCCGAGATGTTAATCACATTACTTCAAATATGTTTTAACTGGTATCTTATCTAATAACTGGGACATTACAACCATCAGAACTAAGAAGTTTTCATCAAGTTCTTCCATGACTATATCCATTACATCTCCCGAGAGGTAAACGGATATTGTGCGATAATTTTGATCTACAGCTGCAAGAAAATGTTTTTTCAATACTGAAAACTTCAATATGCATTCAATTACACCCATCACATCTCTTGGGTGGTCAACAGATATCGTAAAATAGTTTTGAGATATTCTGAGCAATCCAAACTGTCCTTGAGTTCGGAACAGCTGCAAGAAAATCGGTTTTTCAGTAATCAAAGCTTCGATATGGATTTAATTATATCCATCATACCTCCTTGGAGGTCAACGGATATCGTTACATAGTTCTTAGATTTTTTGGGCAATCTAAACTGTCCTTGAGTTCGGAACTTGAGATCTACAGCTGCGAGAACATTATTTTCAGTATTCAAAGCTTCAATATGCATTGTATTATATTCATTACATCTCCCGGGAGGTCAACGGAGTACTAAAAGCTTCGATATGCATTCAATTTTATCCATCACACATCTTGTATGGTCAACAAATATCGTAAGATTGTTTCGAGTTCTCGCCTAATTTTTCAAAAGGTCCTAAGTAACGTTTTTTTCATGATTTAATCTGAATAATGCAATCAACATATTTCATGTTAATCTGTTAATTGCAATACTGAAATTAAATCATGAAAAAAATGTTACTTAGAACCTTTTGAAAAGTTAAGCGAGAGTTATTCTGAGCAATCCAAACTGTCCTTGAGTTCAGGACTTGAGATCTACAGCTGCTTAGAAGCTCTTTTTGGTCAAAGGCATTCAATTATATCCATCACACCCTCTAAGAGGCCTACGGATATCGTAAGATATTTCTAAGATATTCTTAGTCATCTAAACTGTTCTTGATTTTGAGACTTGAAATTTACAGCTGCGAAAGTAGCTCCTTCGTCACACAAAGTTTCTAAATGTATTAACCAATGACCAGTTCAATATACATCGTAAGATAGTTTGTATCTATTTTGCATAATCTAAACTTTTCAGTACCAGTTGTTACGAACGGCTAGCTCAGAGCACGTTTTCAGGGTAATTTAGGGAGAACTCACGACCAAACTTCTTTTTATAACAACATGCCAGACATAAAAGGGTTTTTCTAATACAAAATAAACACAGACACAGTAATATTTGCACCTAAACCTATATTGTAGCTTACATTATTTGTTTATAAAGAAGGGGGGGTTCTATATAGCAACTGGTTCGTTGCGGCCGTTCTGGATCCGATGGGGCCCTTGGTTGAGCATGCATGCATTGGTAGAGGAATCAGGTGAAAACAGATTACCTTGATGTAAGAAGCTGGCGGTGGAAATCTTGGTATTGTGGATTTTCCATCTCGGTGCATGAAAACTGTCTCGACGTTCCCGTGCTCGCTCACGGGGCGGTAACGCATCGGATATAGGATATATCAAGCGGGGCAAGCCCACGGGCCTTGCTATACCCGCACCTCCATGGCTTTGGTCACCGCTATCCGTTGCGTGTGGCGTGGCAATGACGTCGGGCACATCGTCCACCAGCACGGGACTCGCCGAAATCCAAAGGTTTTGCTTCAAAGATCCGCTGGTGCCCCTTTGGAAGAAATTCACGGGCATTGGGTCACAATTATTCACTACCGACATGTGCTTGAAGACCACCGTCAAAACGCCTTTTTCGCCTCTTTACACTTTTTGCACCGCAGGCTTTCTGATCTCTCCACTTGACTTCTCCGCTTCTCTTCCTTTCCTCTCTCCCCATCCTTGTCACCTTTCTCTCCCGTCTTCCATTATCCTTTTTCCAGTTTGACAACTTCTACGGGCTGCGATTGTCAGTGATGCGCATGCTGAGATGTGAACCGTTGCCGCAAATTTGTAAAGACTTTTTTTCAAGATGACAGTTTTTCTAGTGTTTGTTTCAATTAGAGCTCTACAATTGAAATATATGAATGGGTACAATGTTTTTTTTTCCAGGTGTAAACTCAACTGTGTCATAAAAATACTTTAATTTTTTTTTAAAGATATCATAGCATGCTATTATTTTAATTTGTTGGTAACAATTATCTCACCTCTCATAGAAAAATTGTTGAAGTTACACAAAGTGTAGCTTTAACAATTTTTTTTGTTTGAACGTCATTTTTGCTTTTAGTTTGTTCTTCGATATGATTGTGCTCAGATTAATTGAATTTAGGGATTGTATTAATTATTGCTATTTTGTTTAATCTAGATTGGTTCAATAGCTTTTTTCTTCTATAATAATTTATTTTCGAATCAAATATTTACACTCAATCATACTTTAGGGCCCTTCCATTCATCATTTCATTCAATTGCTATGCTAACTTATTCAGTTATTTTTATATTTACAAATTCCTAACATATTAATCCATAGAGACAGTTTAATCATCCTGGGTTCCCTAGAGGCACAATTACCTCAAGAGTTTTCACTTAAATAAATTTACTTATTACTAAATACTCTAGAAGACAACATCTGTCTTTTAGAAGTTCGAGGAGGCACGACTGCCTTTGCGAAGGATACGTTATTATTTACGATTAGTTCTAGAAGACAAAACCTATCTTCTAGAATCTAGAATATCGAGAAGGCTCAAATTATAACTGCCTTTTCGAAAAACATATATTTAGCTTTGAACTATCAATCTTTCTCCACAAAAGATGATGTTCTGGAGAACACTTCCATTTTATTCTGGAATCGAAGAATTTTCCTCATATTAAAACTTTTGATCCAGTTATACTTGTTTTACCTTAATTATGTCTCGATCCCTGTAAAGATGCGAGCAATTATTCGTGTGAACGCACAGCTTACTCCGTCAAAATGGGAATCTAAAAGAGTTCGCAGTCAAATCCTACAACTACTACACAAAACCTTATTTCTAGACTGAATTTTGAATAGGTCGTATGTAAAAAATTTGGATATTTCGAGCTTATTACGTTAAAAGACAGAGAATATACAGTTCCTTCCGTGAAAAAAAATTGTGCCGATATTTTAATATTTTAATAAAATATTATTTCGAAACATTTCGACGTAACTGATGAATCCTCCTATAGAACGAAAATCGATTATTCGACCTATTGTCAAAAAAGCCTTTTCGACAAAAATGCCGAAATTAAAATTCCGTGTATACGACCTTTTGTCAAAAAGGTCGCATGTACTGAAAATGTCAAATGCAAATAAACATCACATACGACCACGGCATACAAAAACAAGGCACTATCGTCATGTACGTAAACATGAATTTCCACTGTAAACAATTGACGTCACTGCTATCGCTGCTAGGGACGAAGCAAGTCAACGCTCTACGATTGAGTTTGACCTTCTTTTGCACTCGTACATACTGCGATAGCAATCACGTCACTTTTGAACTGTCATTTTCTTTTACGAGCCCACTTGATTCTGTATACCGTGACATACGACCCTTCGTTGACAGGCTGGGAATTTTGTTTTTAAATTATTTTGATGTTTCTTCAATTAAAAGTATTATTATAATCATGGTATTCGGTCAAGTATCCAGTACGCCACGGATTGGTTGAAGATTGTGACGACGGAACGCATCCTGAAGCAGTGCCGAACTAGGGATCCTATAATGAGAGATATGCGAAAGCGGCCATTGTAAGCCAATCGAGCATTGAGAACTGTCAAAACGTGAGCCAAATGAACACTGTTATTGTTGCAGATTGAGACGAGGTTGAGAGGTATTGAGATAGATTTTGAGAAAAGTTTCATCGAATAAACTATTTGTTTTACTTTCGCGAGTAGAAGTAAACTAGTTTATGTATCGTATTTCGCCTATTTGTATTGCACTTTTATTTTAGTGATAATGCTTATTTAAACACTGTTAGTGGACAGACAAACATATTCCAAATTGTTATCAAATGCAAAATCATATACAAGCTTCAACATTTTGCGCTGCGGCAAGTGCTGGAAGCGTTTGCTAACAAAAGTAACAGCGTTGCTAAATCGTCTGGAAAAGTATTTGCATATCTCTCATTATAGGATCCCTACGCCGAACTATATAGAAGACATCAGTTTTTGTTGCCAGAGTTTCCTCTAAACATACCGGAGAACAGTGAATACACGGCGGAGATTATGTGCGAGACTTTCACCGCGTACCGGGGTCTGTATATCGCAGTGCAGGTGGTTCTGGCGCTGGCAGCTAGTTGGGTGTCTCGTCCGGCAGAGGAAAAGAATGCTAATGGGAATTGTTGCGACAGTGTGACGCACGTGATTCCTGTGGCCGAGGGCTACGTCATGGGATAGTCCACCTAGCACATTTCAAACGCTGGTGGGAACATCACTTCTTCTGTTCAGAGCTTCCTTTATGAGCATGAGGTTGGAATATAAATACCTGGAACAGAGCATCGAGACGGCCAAGCTGATCAAGGAATGGTTTGGATTCATCTGTCTGAACATCGCAAAGCAGCCATTCGGGGTCGAGGTCGGGTACGAACGATTCCTTGGACCAGACTACACGACACCACTGTCGGAGATTGTCGACACGATTCATCAGAACTGCCCGATCGATATGCGGCGGCCTTGTATAATAACATTGTTTTGAGCGGTAAGTCGACCATGTTCAGGGATTTCGGTCGAAAGGCTTCAGCTTAACATCAAACGTAGAGTAGATGCTCGGTTAAGAATTACTGAGAACTTGACCGAGGGATGAATCAAGACTAAATCAATTGAGTTTCGATGATTTCCCATCATATGCAATAATACGTGATTTGGCAAAAGTATGTTGGCCTCAACGGTGCAATTTTACCAGGTATGTCATATGAAAGTCGCCTATGGAATGTACGATCCGGGCATTTGTCGTCACAATCCCGTATTTGGCACCATGACATAGTTTTGTCCCCAAAGGTCTGTCGACGTTCCTTCTGCTGCTACTATTTGTCTAAATCTGTCTCATTTTCTGAGCATGAGGTAACATCTCAACACTATGTATTAAAAATTATTTTATAACCTATAAGAGCATTACAGGTGAGAAAACATTTGTTTATTTTTAAAGAAAACGGAAGTATCTTCGAAAATGCCGGTAACACGCTTATCGGTCTGAAGTTTTTGGGTTGTGTGGGATTGGGAAGTTTCAGGAATTGGTGTTATAAATGACTTTTCCTCCAATTTGATGGGAAGGTATTCGTTTCAATGGTCGAGTTGGAAAGTTGACAGAGAGCAGGTAAGACGAAAGAGCATAGGAGTTTAATGAAAGAGATTGGTATTCCATCGCCCGGCAGCGTTGGTATCAAATATCCAAGCAAATATCACATTTTGAATCTATTTATCGAATTCGTTAATGAATTCAGATTCAGTATGATACTATGCGCAACTACTAAGCGGATGAGTTTGATTGAATTCGTACTTTATGGAATATTCCTTCTAGATAAAATATCGAAGTACTCGTAAGCATCTTTGGGCAAATTATGCTAGGAATTGGTCCTTCTGCTAGATGAATGAAATAGGAGAGGTTTCTGACCACAAAACCACGGAAGGACTAAAGTTTTTCTGTAAACTTGTATCGGCTTATTGAATTATGAATTTATTTTATTAATTATGAAATGCCATATACGAATATGAAATATGCCAATATCAAATCATGCGTCGTACTATAGTCGGTTTGGAATTAGTTGACGAGACAATCTGCTAGGCCCTCCGTTGAACAGTAGGTCTAATACCCGGTGCCGGTGACAACGGGGTGGATACTGTCGCATGTTGTAAATTCTGTAAACGGTGATTAAAATTTATGTTAGTACATACGGAAATTGTTCAGTTTAAGTTCACAATTTTTAGCTAATAGGTTTTTATTTTCATTTTCATAACTCGTACACTAAACATGCTTGGTTTAGAAAACCAACCCAGAATTGAGTTGCACATGCGGATCACGAAGAAAATCAAACTTCCTATGTTTTCGACTGAGAATGACTGAAACTTACCTCAGCAGTTTCCCACCACCATATGCAGTTTCCGGAATTTCTCGCATGCAGCTCGATTGCTATGATTTCGTTGCTATTGGGTGTCTGGGGTGCACTCGCACGTGCTAAGTTTCTGGGTATTTACATTTCTTTAAAGAATTTCGTATGATTCGATGGATTCGATAGGTCGTATGTCCTGTCGTAAAAGCAATGACATCTGTCAACATGTCCGAACTGCTTTGACGAATGTACGCGACAAATGAAAAACCGACGGAACATTCCAGTCGAAAGTAACATGGTGCTTTGCAAAAGGTCGCATCGTTTAGGTCGAATGAATAGCACACACTTTCAAAACGACGCGAATATTTTTTTTGTGGAGAAAATGTGTTTCTAGTGAAATAATCACGATTCTTTCACAATGATTTATAGAAATGATTAAAATTAAAATTTTAGGTGTCGAAATTGTACAAAATTGGTACATATTGATAAAATAACATTTAATTTTATCTTTGAAAACTTCGTTCTCCATTTTCTCTGATTGTTCAAAATTGCACATCCGACCTATTCAAAATTCAATCTAGACTTGTATGTATGAAATACATCTATCTTCTTATCAAATTTGTTTCTCAGTCATTCCCATTCGTGAAAGATGTATGGGGCTATCCACAAATCACGTAGACCGAATTTTCATTTTTTAAAACCCCCTTCCCCCAATTACACTTTCGTAGACTTTTCCGAAACCCCTCCCCAACCCCCTTGAAGTTCACGTAGACTTTTTCAAATTTTACAAAATATCATTTGTGATTAGAAAAAATATGGAAATCTACCACGTTTTCAGCAATTCAGCTTTACAAATCCATTTCAAAATCCCTTGTGAACATTACAGTATGAAGAAAATATATTAAGCTCGTTTAGTGGAATGTATTAAACCGTCTAAGACGAATTAAGTACTGTCCATTTAATTCCACCAGTTAATTTTCGTTATCTTTGCAGATACGTATTTCGACCACAACTGTGTGGTCGTCTTCAGTGTCTTGTACTTGACTCGACTCAAGTATTAGACACTGAAATCGAGTCAAAATACAAAGACACTGAAGACGACCACACAGTTGTGGTCGAAATACGTATCTGCAAAGATAACGAAAATTAACTGGTGGAATTAAATGGACAGTACTTAATTCGTCTTAGACGGTTTATTTCAGTATGGTGTCTACTCATTTGTAAAAACAAAATTTCCTGATTTTTCCAGGTCTTTTACATTAATTTCCAGGTAAAAACAAACGTGCCATATATAGATTTTAGCAGCAAAATAATCAATTTAAAAAATTAAATATTGCGAAAAATATGTTGTAAATTACTTCCAGGAATTCCTTCGCAAGTTCACCCAGAAATTGCTTCAGCCATTCAATCAAAATTCCTCCAGGTATTCTTTTGAAAATTTCTCCATGGATTCCATCGGGAAATTCTCCGGATTTGAAGAATTGCTTCAGAACTATTTTTTTATGATTTTTTTTTTTTTGAAATTTGGTTAAGAATTCTTTCGGAAATTCGTTTTAATTTTATTCCAGTTGTTTTTTTTAAAAAAGCTTAAGAAAACTTCTTTAGGAAATGTTCCGGAAATATGTTTGTGAATTTCTTCAGGAATTTCTTATGAAAAATCCTTAAAGAAATATGTTGATGCAAAAATATGAGATTGCTGGGTCCATGACGTTAGGCATAAGGACGTTAGGCATAATACCTTCTTTATGTCGTGGGCTGTTTTTATGCTTAACATACTTTATGCCTAACGTACTCATGCCTAACGTCCTTATACATGTTCGCGATTACGCCATTTATGATCATAAATATCATGATAAACCACAACCTGATGCCATCCCCAATCCCCAAACATTCATTTTTTTTTCTTAGCTGTAACACGATTTTTATTACGATAAATAATCAAATCGTAATCTGATTAGGCTATTAAGCTTATTGAAGCATATTTTGGCAGAATAATTTCAATGGTTACAGTGTTAATAGCGTTCTATTACTGCTTTACTGTAAAAACCTTCAGATTCTCTTTCGGGAATTTCTTAAAGAAACCATACGAAAAATCGCCCGGAAATTCGTTTTGAAATTCCTCCGGTGATTCTTTTCGGTCTTTATCTTGAAATTCCTCCAGAAATATTTTAGAAAATTGCTGATCATTCTTATAGACACTCTTTTAGTGATTTCTTTGAAAAATTCCTTGAAAACTCCAGGAATTGAAAATCCTAACTAATCTAGTATTTTTTATAAAGAATTTCCGAGGGAACTCAAAAGAATACTCAGAGTACTCAAAAGATTTTACAAAGTAATCTAATTGATTTTCCGAATAAATTCCTAGATAACACCAAGAATAGCTTCGGAAATTCTCCAGGAATTCTTTTGAAGATGGCAATTGAAATTTCCCTGATTATGTCAGGAATTCCCTGACAATTCCAGGTATTTTCCAGGTGGGTAAAATTCTGATGATTCCAGGTTTTCCAGATTGTTCCAGGTAGTAGACACTCTTAAAATTCAAATGTCAAACATTACAAAATCAAACTGAACAAAATCCTACACAGTATCAATTAAAAAATTAAAACGAAATCAAATTCAATCCTATGTCCATAGCTCCTGAAACCAAATCTCGAAGCCAATTAATTTAATTTCTTTTGGATTTGATTCCTCCTAGAGGTATGTGCCACCGCCACCGGCACTTGCATCGGCGTGCCACTGCTTAAAATCTGTCTAGCATCTGAATTATAATTCTTCATGACGGTTCAAATTAGTAGAAAACCCAAGAATTTCCAGAATTTCGAAAAATTTCGAGTTGAAATCTACAAGTCTACATTTCAATATTTTTTACGTGGAAATACCGTAGAATTTCCCGATTGATAACGTTCAAAGTTTCCAGGTAATACTCCAAGGAACTCTCCGTGATAATTTCGATGTTTTTCTTCAAAATTCCATGCAATATCCCGTTGAATAAATATCCATTGAAATCGCAAGACTTTTTTTTTCTGAATTCCAAAAGTTTTCCCGTTATAATGCGAGTAATTTTCCGTGTAAATTTAAAATTATTTTCCGTTGAATTTTAGCATGGTTTCCTACAATATTTTGAAATTTCTTTTGCAAGCTAGGAGCGATTTCCTGAGGAAATTAAAAAAAATCCTATTGACATTCGAAAGAGTATTCCAAATAATTTTCTTTTGAAATTATGGAGAATTTTAGTTGAATTTGTGGTAAATTTATCGTAAAAAACTTTGGGAAAGGAAATAAAAAACCCTGATTAATCCACCTAGCGGTAATGGTGCCTTTCTCGTGCATTATAAAAATAGTATTTTGGCCATTACTCTTGAGCCCATAGTCCGATCTGCCCAATTTTCAATAGGAAGCAATGGTAGAGTATCTTGCGTCGAATGCAATTTGTTGCGAGTAAATCGGTTAAGGATAAGTGCCTGAAAAATAAGTGACATTTTTTTACTCAATTTTTCTATAAAAAAGTGGTATTTTGGCCATAACTTCCGAGCCCATAGTCCGATCTGACCAATTTTCAATAGGAAACAATGGCAGAGTATCCTGCGTTGAATGCAACTTGTTGCGAGTAAATCGGTTAAGGATAAGTGCATGAAAAATGAGTGACATTTTTTTCTGTAATAAAAGTGGTATTTTGGCCATAACTTCCGAGCCCATAGTCCGATCTGACAAATTTTCAATAGGAAACAATGGCAGAGTGTCCTGCGTCGAATGCAAATTGTTGCGAGTAAATCGATTAAGGATAAGTACCTAAAAAATGAGTGACATTTTTTTTGGGTTGGTGCGCACAGACGCACACACATACACACACACACACACACACACACACATACACACAGACATCACCTCAATTCGTCGAGCTGAGTCGATCGGTATATAACACTATGGGTCTCCGGGCCTTCTATAAAAAGTTTGTTTTTGGAGCGATCATATAGCCTTTACCGTATACTTAGTATACGAGAAAGGCAAAAATAGAATAAATTTTCATGAAAATCACAAATGCTTTCTTACAAGAATTACAATTTTTTTTGTGGAAACTCAAAGAGTTTTTGGTGGGTAATTCAAATAATTTTTAGTGAAAGTTTTCAACAATTTCTTTTTCCATCGATAATTCCAAAGAATTTGCATAAGAACTGCCGAAGAAATCACCGTTAAATTTCGAAGAATTTCGTCTATATATATGTCCAAAGAATTCCTCGCGAAAATTCCAAGAATTTCAGAAATGAAGAAAAATTTCCCGGGACTTCCCAGAAAATCTACAGTGGAAATTCTGAAGACTTTCTCGAGGAAATTTCGAAGATTTCTCCTTACAAGTTCCAAAGAATGTCTTCTGGAAATTCCAAAGACTTCTTTTTGGATATTCCGAAATGCTTTCTTTGTGAATTCTAAAGAATTTTCTGTTGAAGTGTAACATAATTTCCCGTGGAAATTCTGAAGAATCACTTGTAGTTTCTAAAGAAATTCCTGCTGAAAATCAAAAGATATTTTAGTAGAATCTGCAATGTAATCAAGTGGAAATTTTGAATATTTTTCGAAAATTTTCATAGAACACTTTGGCGAATTTTTCTGCTCAGCACAGACGAATTTGCTATTGAAATCATAATATTTTTAGCCGTAGTTCAGGCTATTACTTCAGTGATCCATAAGAGATTCGAGAAATTATTTCGGTAGTCTTGCCAAAAAAACAGAAAAATCTAAAAAAATCAAGCAAGTGAACTTTGCTGCTGTATGACATGTCTTCAAAAAAAATAAAAATGAAAAAGTCTACGTAGACTTTTAGTATACCCCCGCTCCCCTTCGTAGACTAACATAGACTTTCATGAGACCCCCCCCCCTCAAGAGTCTACGTGGTTTATGGACAGCCCCTATGTTTGTTTTGATTGAATTTTACAAAAAAAACTCAAACCTTTTTTGTAAGTTGCCATATTTCACTGGCTTAAGCTGCTAGATGCTGTCATTAATTTGCAGAAAAAAATTCAGATGATATTTTGGGCTACCTAATTGTTTCTGGGACACAATCGAAAGACCCATCACCAGTGATCACTCTTGTTGATAGGCTCGAATACCAGCGATCACTATTTGTAGATCGATTCGTTACAAATTCACATTTTTTTTAGCTGTACACACAAAACAATACAAAAAATACCTACCACTATTGAATGCAACGGTATTTGCAAATAAAAAAAAAATGAATACATATTTGATTATTTTTATAAAACAAAAGAAGAAGAAAGCTATTTCACAAAATGTTCAACTTATTTTATGTTGAATTCCAAAATTGCAATCTGTTAGATGATTTCCTATTTTCTTAAAGAAATTAATTCGATTTACTTTTATCGAACGAAATCAAAAGAACAAAGTAAATACAGCACAACAACATTCCACGATCAGATGAGGCGTGATCGTGAGTCTCCCCGAGCAAGCATGAAAATATTCTGTGAAACATGAATATTTTCCATCTTGTTTTTTTTTAGTTGGATCGCCAATTGTTACGTACGGCTAGCTCAGAGCACGTTTTTCAGGGTATTTTTGGGAGAACTCACGACCAAACTTCTTTTTATAACAACATGCCAGACATAAAAGGATTTTCTAATACAAAATAAACACAGACACAGTAATATTTGCACCTAAACCTACATATATTGTAGCTTACAATATTTCTTTATAAAGACGGGGGGGTGGTTCTA
This sequence comes from Armigeres subalbatus, assembly GCF_024139115.2. NCBI lineage: Eukaryota > Metazoa > Arthropoda > Insecta > Diptera > Culicidae > Armigeres > Armigeres subalbatus. Next base: position 351,968,628 of record NC_085140.1, on the reverse strand, counting down.
TATAGCGGCACGTTCGTTGCGGCCGTTCTGGATCCGATGGGGCCCTTGGTTGAGCATGCATGCATTGGTAGAGGAATCAGGTGAAAACAGATTACCTTGATGTAAGAAGCTGGCGGTGGAAATCTTGGTGTTGTGGATTGGCCATCTCGGTGCATGAAAACTGTCTCGACGTTCCCGTGCTCGCTCACGGGGCGGTAACGCATCGGATATAGGGTATAGCAAGCGGGGCAAGCCCACGGGCCTTGCTATACCCGCACCTCCATGGCTTTGGTCACCGCTATCCGTGGCGTGTGGCGTGGCAATGACGTCGGGCACATCGTCCACCAGCACGGGACTCGCCGAAATCCAAATGTTTTGCTTCAAAGATCCGATGGTGCCCATTTGGAAGAAACTCACGGGCATTGGGTCACAATTATTCACTACCGACATGTGCTTGAAGACCACCGTCGAAACGCCTTTTTTTCGCCTCTTTACACTTTTTGCACCGCAGGCTTTCTGATCTCTCCACTTGACTTCTCCGCTTCTCTTCCTTTCCTCTCTCCCCATCCTTCTCACCTTTCTCTCCCGTTTTCTATTATCCTTTTTCCAGTTTGACAACTTCTACGGACTGCGATTGTCAGTGGTGCGCATGCTGAGATGTGAACCGTTGCCGCAAATTTGTAAAGACTTTTTTTTCAAGATGACAGTTTTTCTAGTGTTTGTTTCAATTAGAGCTTTACAATTGAAATATATGAATGGGGACAATGTTTTTTTTCCAGGTGTAAACTCAACTGTGTCATAAACATACTTTAACTTTTCTTTAAGAAATCATAGCATGCTATTATTTTAATTTGTTGGTAACACAGTGACGTGAGAAGCTTTGAGTGACGAAAACCCCAAGTAACCATTAGCATTATATGCGTTAGGGACAAAAGGTCGAAAGACAAAAGGTCGAAGGGACAAAAGGTCGAAAAGGACAAAAGGTCGAAAGTGACAAAAGGTCGAAAGGACAAAACGTCGAACGGGACATAACATCGAATGGGACAAAAGGTCGAAGGAAACAAAAAAAAGAATACAAAAGGTACAAAAGGTCGAAATAGACAAGAAACTGAAACGGAGAGAATCAATCTCGCTCCAGAGTTGGCCTACACAGTTGGCAAAAACTGTGCTTTTCTATTTTTCACAATTAAATAAAATTCATTCAGTGAGTACAACTAATAGATGGATTTTTTTGGTTTTCTAAATTTCACTTCGATTTGTCAAAATTGCGCACGCCGCACATCAAATACACCGGCGTGTATTACACCCAGATGTATTTTAAGTACACGCGTCTGCGTGGCTGAGGCGTGCACTGTTTTAACAGATTTAAATGACATTTAGAAAACCTAGATATCCATCTATTATTTGCACCCAGAGAATGAATTTTATTTATTTGTTAAAAATAGTGAAAAATAAAAGAACATTTTTTTGCCAACTGTATAGAACAACTTTGTCTCGATCTATACAAGTTTTATTCATTTGCAAATTCAACAATTTATTTTATCTCTAACAGAACTATCTAGATATTCATAATATTATTTCATAGTAATTACTCCTTCTTTGAAAATTGCTCATTCTTCAACTTTGATTAATGAGATAAGTGTGTTATTTCTGCTTAAAGTTAAATGCATTTTACATCAGTTGGAGACTTTCTCGATACGCTGGCCATAGTGTATCTATTGTACTTGCCACACAAGATACATACTCACGCAATGGTGGGCATGAAAAAGCTTTTAAATAATAACTGTGGAAATGGTAATAGAATACTAAGTTGAAAAGCCGGTCAAGTTCTAGTTGGAATGTAGAGCAATTCAAGAGGAAGAAGGCTATTAGGCCAAATGACCTATTCGACCGAGAGGAAAGGGCCGTTTAGCCGAAACTCATTCGGTCGAAAGCCATTTGGCCGAATGTCACTAGGCCGAACAAACCATTTGGCTGTACGGGTAGGTACGTACGCGGCGAGTAGTATTTGACGTCTTGTTTATCTATGAGTGTCGCAGGAAGGAAGGAACGTGTGTCTGCTATTGATTCATTGAATTGTTTGTCTAGGAACCGTCTAGCACAAAAGCAATGTTAATTATTCTAACTGAAGTCTGCGAAATGACTTTCGGTGAAAAGGTGCATCCCAAGTAACATTTTTAGTTTTATAACGGTCATGAAAACTATTATTTGCTCCTCATGACTTCTATAAAACTAGCATAAAACCAAATTTTACTAGGAATTCCACGAAATGTCTTTCGGAGAAGTGGTACATTCCGCGGAATATCGCACTGCGAAAAAAAATTCGCGAAATGTTTTTCGGCGAAATAGTATACAACCCATTTGGCCGAATATGCCGTTCGACAAAGTAAGTCATTTGACGTCGTATTTCGCACGCCTCAATCATCATTTCTCACTGCCAAAAGTGAGAAATAAGAATTTAGAAATGATGACGAACCAACTTCTAACTTCGCTCTTCTCACTTTCCATAGTGAGAAGTGAGAAGTTAGAAATAAGGAGTGAGAAGTAAGAAGTAAGATACGAGGCGGAAATGTCCCAGTGCAGGGTGTAATGCAAAAACGAAGATGGAGAAGCAGTGTAGATCTACAGATTTCTGTTTTAACACTTTTTTTAGGTCGTATTTTTGATTTTAGACTTCAATTTATCACTAGAAACTATGCAACATGTTCCTAGAAATCCTTAATACCTGATTTATATAAAAATCAGATGATATTTGATTTACAAGGTACACAATTTTTATAACAAACACTAACACGCCACTTTTCTATGATACTGCACTGCGTGAATTTGAAAAAAAAATCTCATTAAAAACGTTTATTTCTACCCGAAATTGATCACCAACTTAAAATTTAGTCCACTTTTCATTTTATTGTCGCATTATTGTTATTGGTCATCACTTTCAATAACGTTTAATTGTTTGGTGAAACCAAATACCACCAACAACATAAAGCGCAAACACAAAATCTAGACGATCAGAAACATGGTAGTTCTGTAAAGGTTTTTATTTTATTTATTTACTTGTCGACCCGGCAAACATTGTCCTGCATAGTAGGCGAAAAAGCGCGTTCTGAACGGCACATGCGAAGTTTCCATACGATTCTTAATTTTAGTTTTTCACGATTTACTCAACCTTACTCGTGATTTTTGCATAAGGAAATATCATATAAACCCGTCGGAAACTATAACGAATGTTTCTGCTGAAGAAATGAAAAAAATCCATCCAGCCGTTTTTGAGTTATGCGGATACGAACACAGACCATTTCATTTTTATATACCGTTTTGACTCGAAGTCCGGACACCTAAGCACTGCTGAATTTTCAGTTCAATATTTCAAACGGAGTTAAGTACTTGACAGAGAGTGATAACACACTCTGTCAAGATTAACTTATCAAATTTGCTGTAGTGTACTGAAAATGACATTTTGTATGCACGAAATAACTAATATAATCGAAAACATTGAACATCGCTTGCTTCGAAATCCGGACACGGGATGCTTCAAATACCGGAAAATTTTGCTTCGAATTTCCGGACAATTCTGAGTTTGGCTATATTGATTCTCAAATAGCCTATTTAATCTGTTCAAAGACAACTAGTATATTGAATTCACATTTCTCGATTAATATGAATCCGTAAGGTAAGGTTTCTATACACATTTGTATATAAATCTGGCATCCCCCGGTTGTGTGTGTACCATCCGGAAGTTTCTGCTCCAAGATTTACCAGGACTACCAAAAAACAGCATTAGAAACCAAGCAGGAGCAATATACAACATTCGGAATCTAATAATTTGATACAATCCCCCTCTCCCTTTCAAGGTAGAACGCTTTTTAACATTTGACGTGTCTGTGGGTAATGAAATATTTTCTTCAATACTACCTCTCAAATTCAACGTGGGTAAGCTGCAATTAGTGGTATTTATGTGTCTTTTGAAAACCGTTGCAGTTTGGTTTTAGAAATCAAGGATTGGAAGGAGCGATTGAAATAATGAATTTATGCGGATTGATAAATTCGGGCGTGTCCGAGAAATATTGAGTTTTTTTTTATTTCACGGGTGTCGTTCACAACGTTTCTTTTTACAATTATGTTGGAAAAAGCTAGTTTTACTAGCTTGTTTTTTTTACTACAAAAATGTGAAAATGTTAAAAAAAAATACTTTTGTAGACAACCTTTCACTAGAAACTGGAGGCAAGTTTTGCTACTTGTTTACGAATAATAAAGTGATATCATTTACAATATGTGTATAAGTATATATCGATAAGCTGAGAGCAAGCAATGTTCCTTTTGGAGTGTAGCAACTGAAATCTAATGAAATTGTTACTATGATTGATCATTACGAATCATTTGATTTCAATCAACTCAACTGACAAACAGTTATTTAACATCTTCTCAGCATGTCCGGAAACCGAAGCAATTGTAAAACTTGCCTCGAAGTCCGGACATACAGAAAATGTAATAAAAATTATAAAGCTATGAATTCCCAAGCAATTTCTCTAATTCATGGCAAAGAGTGCTATCGTATTATGTTAATAAATTACTAATACCCCTTGCAAAGGATAGAATATAAAAAATATGAGCTATGTTTTTCTAATGTTGAGTCTTATGCTGCATTCTAAAAAACGAAATTCATCGTTGATTATGACATGCTTTCTACTTTTTACCTCTAATTATCAAGTTTTCACCACAGATCACGGATTACTTACATTTGGTAAAATGGTTGCAAGTCTAAGAATCGTTCCATTGATAACCCAAGAAATACTTGTTGAGATGGTAAATAAAGTCAATTAACAATTGAAGTGTCCGGCTTTCGAAGCGTCCGGCAATTCGAAGCAAAACGGTATAGGAAGATTATAAAACTAAGGCCGGAGTGGACTGTGCAGTGCACAAAAGTTTTTGCTGGTATCGTTATCGGAGGTCACCAGTGAGACCAAGGACACGAATTCTTCGACCTTACGTGCCTTACGTTGTCCTCTCTTGAGCCTCTTCCTATCATGTACTTTGCCTTCGACGTGTTGATTACTAGTCCAATCCGTTTAGCTTCACTTTTCAGTCTGATGTAGGCTTCCTCCATCCTCTCAAAGTAACGTGCCATAATATCAATGTCGTCGGCGAAACCAAATAACTGGACGGACTTCGTGAAAATTGTACCACTCTTCTTGGATTTCCTGAAGATTCAAAGCCGGAAGTCGTATGTCCTGCGCGCGTGCACCTAGGTTCAATTCCATACCGCCTCCATTGTCCGCCACATCGCCATTCAGGTGCTCTTCGTAGTGCTGCCGCCACCTTTGGATCACCTCACGCTCGTTGTAAGAAGGTCCCCGTTTATGTCCTTACACATATCTGCTGTGCACGTTAATGATGCTATTGTTGAGGAAACGGCCTTTTATCCTAATCTTGCACATCCTTGCGTTGAGCCTTGGCTGCCACCCAATCACGCGTTGGCGCATCTTTCCCAGCACTATGAAGCTGGTTCCCAGCTCTTTGGTGGTTCCACAGCTTTGGTAGAAAGTAGCCGCTCGGTGCCCGCTTTTCCACACTTTCTGTCCTGTCCAGCAAATCTCCTGCAGCGCCACGACGTTGAAGTTGCGGGGATGTAATTCATCGTAGATCGTCCTGTCGCAACCTGCAAAACCTAGCGACTTGCAGTTCCATGTTCCAAGCTTCCAATCGTGATCCTTTATTCTCTTATATTGCTCGTAATTATTGGTTTTCCAGACGGCATATTGGGCCTGCGCAAATTCTCTGTCTCGTCGGAGGGCCGTGGTGTCAGGTCTGTTTTGTGTCCCACCTGACACAAGGATTTGGGTTGTGCGCTTTGAGCGGCACACGGTCGCTTTGGCGAAGCCTACTTGCGGATACATGCAGCTTTTTCTAGAAGTTTAACAATGCCCACTGTAAAAACCCCACCATATTCCAGGCAGGCCTCACAACTCGCAGATGGCCTGGAGAGGGATCGTTAAGCCCTTGGACATAGTCCATGCTGCCCCAAAAGCAGCACTACGAGGAACATTTGAAAGGCGCTGAGAGTACAAGCAGTGAAAGTCAAGGCAGCGGAGGAGATGACTACTTCAGCTCAGCGGACGATGGAAGCCAACAAGTCCCCACCTTGAGGGAATTTAAGGATGCCATCCAACAGCTAAAGATCAATAAAGCAGCTGGTAAGGAAGGTATCGGAGCTGAGCTCATCAAGATGGGCCCGGAAAAGCTAGCCACCTGCCTGCACAAACTGATAGTCAGAATCTGGGAAACTGAACAGCTACCGGAGGAGTGGAAGGAAGGGGTTATATGCCCCATCTACAAGAAAGACGACAAGCTGGAGTGTGAGAACTTTCGAGCAATCACCATCCTTAATGCCGCCTACAAAGTGATATCCCAGATCATCTTCCGACGTCTGTCACCATTAGTGAATGAGTTCGTGGGAAGTTATCAAGCCGGCTTCGTTGACGGCCGCTCGACAACGGACCAGATCTTTACTGTACGGCAAATCCTTCAAAAATGCCGTAAATACTAGGTCCCAACGCACCATCTGTTCGTTCATTGGTCGAGGAATTCGTCTACCTTGGATCCTTGCTAACGGCTGATAACAATGTTAGTCGTGAAATTCGAAGGCGCCTCATCTGTGGAAGTCGGGTTGGGTTTCAGAAGAAACTGCGGTCAAAAAAGATTCGCCACCGCACCAAATGTGTCATGTACAAGGCGCTAATAAGACCGGTTGTCCTCTACGGACATGAAACATGGACAATGCTCGAGGAGAACTTGCAAGCACTCGGAGTATTCGAGAGACGGGTGCTTAGGACCATCTTTGGCGGTGTGCAAGAAGACGGTGTGTGGCGGCGAAGAATGAACCATAAGCTCGCCCAGCTCTACGACGAGCCCAGTATCCAGAAGGTAGCTAAGGCCGGAAGGGTACGATGGACAGGGCATGTTGCAAGAATGCCGGACAGCAACCCTGCAAAGATGGTGTTCGCTTCTGATCCGGAAGGTACGAGACTGCGTGGAGCGCAACGAGCGAGGTGGGCAGACCAGGTGCAAAACGACTTGGCGAGCGTGGGGCGTATTCGAGGATGGAGAGATGCGGCCTCGAACCGTGTATTGTGGCGTCAAATTGTTGATTCAGTGTTCAGTTCAGAGATTGAATAAATTGCAGCGGTATATCCATAGCTAATGAAGCGCTGCTGCCTGATGGTCGGAATGAGGAAGCTTCCAACTATCAGAATATTCTTCTAATTGCTATTCGTTGTCGGGCCAATTTAAGTCGCTTGGCGAAAAAAAGACAGTACTCCAAGCGGCATGTTGAATTGAATACAAGACAGTTATTGCATTTGAAATAATCAGCAAGGCACTCATTTACCTGATGATCACCTGTACACCTCGGGCAGCACGAAGGATTCTTTACAGGAAGCAGCTTTGTAAGCATGTTGCGAGCAATTGAAACAGCAGTACACATCCATTGGATGCACAATGCTGTACCTTTACCATACGATGGTTACTCGTTGCAGTTTGTTCAAATAATCGAACCCACGTGCATCCGTTTCTAGTGTTTCTGACATATGTGGCCTTTTTGCTACTCATGTTTATACATTTATAGCTCAGATCAAGAGAATTCGTTCCAGGATTCTGCTTTCTCAATTAAGAAATCAACTCCTTTCCGCCAATATCTTCGGAAAGTCCAAATAATTTCATTTTTTTCACTTTCGATTTCAAGGGCCTCTTGGTTTCAACGCAATAATTCTCTTTCAAAATGTTACTGTGAGGTCGCTGGTGGTCTTCACTGGTTTACTGCGAGGTCGTTGGTCTTACACGTCACAGTGACGTCACCATTTTCCCTTAACCGAGCATCTTTGCAGAGTATTCCACGGGTTTGGATCTGAACTCTAGTTAAGTACTATTCTTCACTTATTTAAGTCGTATGTACCTGATCGACCCCAAACACAATTTTCAAAGTTCTTCTTATTGGCATTACATCCCCACACTGGGACAGAGCCGCCTCGCAGCTTAGTGTTCATTAAGCACTTCCACAGTTATTAACTGCGAGGTTTTTAAGCCAAGTTACCATTTTTGCATTCGTATATCATGAGGATAACACGATGATACTTTTATGCCCAGGGAAGTCGAGACAAGTTCCAATCCAAAAATTGCCTAGACCTTACCTGTCTTACCACTGCAGCTAAGGAGGACCCCAATTTTCAAAGTTACACATATGTAATCAGTAGTGAATCGAAAACAACTAATACCGTTAACATTTGACAACTAATAATTTTCATGTGGATAACAATTGTAGATTAGTGAGTGGCTTTGGTGACTTTACACATTTTGAATAATGTGTCAATGTCTACAATTGTCTCATCACCGTCGATTGGAAGTGATGTGACGTTCACTGAAAACGATCCATATCATGACGCCAGTGATCGGAGAGCTCTCGGAGTGTTTGAGCGTGGGTGCTGCGGCCAATACTCGGTGGTAAACAGGAGAACGGTATCTGGGCGGCGTCGCATGAATCAAACTGAATTGTAACAGGTGTATAAGGGCTAGATATTAAGACATACAACGGCAGACTACGGTGGGCTGGTCACGTTGTTCATGCCGGAATAACGTCAAGCGAAATATTTAGTAGAGAACCGGAAGAGGCCGGAGCTTCGTGGAAGGCCGCTACACGATGGCTTTTGCAGTTGAAGAGGAAGTTAGGGCGCTCAATGTTCAGGATGACTGGAAGCGATTGGCTCCAGGATCGAGTCCAGTGGAGAAGGATACTCCATTCGGCGTAGGTTCATCGAAAGACGCTTGCCATCAAGTATCAAGTGAGTAGAAGTTAAGTTAAATTTGAATACGTTACGTTTATACAAGTCCTACGATATTTTGCTTATGCAAAACATCCTTGCTCGTTTTTACTTAGAAATTTTTCAGGAACTCTGTCAAGAACTTTTTGGCATATTTGACCAATTTCAAAATCCACGGTAAAATTGATAGCGTAACGCAATGAGCCTGCTACATGAACAAATAAAAATATCGCATATGCATTCAGTCAACAACAATGAAAATGTTCATTAGATTTCGATTCTCCACACCATTCAACGTCGAGAAAGTCGATTCATTTAAAGACGCTTCTCAATTTCGCATGGATATGAAAGCGTTCCCGATAGCGCACATCGTATCATATTGTTTACGTATCATATACCCAATTAGTACAAATTTGCGCACATCATCCGCATTATGAAGCGATATATATATGCATGTTGCTCGTTACGTTTCTCGAAATGAGACAACTTCCTAAATAATACAGTTTAATTATTATTGCTGCCGTGGCTGCACCGCGGCATCCTTGAGCTGGCCTCATATGGCGTCGGAAGGTATCCACTCTTCGGGCCATCATCGCTCGTTGATTGAAAGTCCAACAAGTAAGTCATGTTCCGCAGCTTTGCATTCTGTCTTGCGATGCGATGATTGACTAGCACCAGGGCAGAAGATTGCAAGCACACCTTCCACGTAATGTAGCTCGCGTCGTCGGTGGTTTTGTGCTTCTCAACAACACGTGAAGAAAGTTCTGCTCATAAACGAACGCGGTGAGTTGAGTTGCGGAATTTGATTGTGAATGAAATCGTAATAACCAGTTCGTGTGAATTGGGTGATAGAGTTTCTGATCTTGGAACGTTACTTACCTATCTCGAAGACGTCTTAGCGTATTTGATTGCTATGTGTAGATACAAACTGTTTGAAAATTGTTTATGCTACACAATCAATCAATCTCAAAGGAAATGCTAATAATGTTCATATGTAATACATCAAGAAACATGGCATATAGTTTTCAAGATTCAATTTCCAATATAGCTCGACAATTAAATCAATATCAAGAAATGGAAAAATGCTGCAGCGTAACTAATTGGTGAAATCCTACTACATAAAGCTCACTGACCATTTCTGAACCGTGTCGCGTGGTTGGTCCGATGGGTCGATGATTACGTGCCAATCGAATTGATTGCAGCAGCGCACACTTATTTTCTAAAAGAGACGATGATGGTGATGGACGGGAAAATGAAATCAGTATCAACGAGAAACCATGACTGACTCGATTTACTGGCAGCTTATGGCCTAACGGTTGGTAGTTTAGCTGAGCATACTTACTTTATTACGGTCGTTTCGGTATTCACGTTGCACTTATATTAAATCAAAGTTTTGACGCTCAATGATACAGCTTTATATACATTAGGAAGGTGAACACTTTTTCAGTCAAATATACGGCGCATGAGAAGTTTATTACCCTTGAATACTTGAGAGCCCAATGTAACCCGTAAAATTATTAGGATTATTTGTTCATTAAGTCAAACAGTGAAATAAGAAATAACAGTTGATTATTGTTTTAAACTATCCCAAACAAATTATATACATAAAAATGAATTTCTGTCTGAACCTTATAGACTCGGAAAATACTGAACCAATCGGCGTAAAAATGTGTATGCAGAGGTTTTTTTTTGGGTCGGGAAAGGTTCTTGGCCCCTTCCTCCTTTGGAAAGGGGGGCTCCCATACGAATGATACATAAATTTCTTCATAACTCGCGAATTAATCATGCAAATGGGACGAAAACTGGCATGTGGAGATTTTGTGAAGGAAGATATGTTTCTGTGAGGGTTCGCAACCCCTCCACCTTCTTGAAAGGGGGGGCTCCCATTCAAATGAAACAGAAATTTTGACATAAATCGATAACTTATCAGTGTATAAATCGATTTAAGGCGAAACGAAGTTCGTCGGGTCTACTAGTATAGAAATAAAAACAAATTGACTAGTTTGCACCCTTATCTTCTATATAATAAAAATGAGTTGCTATTTCCTTCCTGACGATTTAACTCGCGAACGGGTTGACCGATTTGCAAGACTTTTTCCCTAATCGATTCGTTTTGGGATCCGAAAGGTTTGTATATACAAAAAGTTGGTGAATGTAAAAAAAAATCATTGAAATACAATTTTGGATCAGCTGTTGAGAAAAAAAATAAACGCACGTAAATTGATCTAGAGTGCGGTGTGCAAATAGTTCATTGTGATATTTGCAACACCCGGGCAAAGCTGGTTTTTTTTTTCGCGAGTTTTATATAATTTTATATGGAATCGTTATAGGTATTTGGCATGAGGCGCTCCCATTCGGGTTTAATGTACATTGGCTTTGTTTTATGTTCAAGACATCCGGGCAACGGCCTGAACAGAGTCTGAATAGAGACGTCTCTCTTCTCACTCATCATTTCTAACTTCTCATTTATTTCTTTTTGCAGCGAGAAGTGAGAAATAATGATTAATCCTTTCAGGCCCACGGGGTCACTACACTACCTAAACACTACCTTCTTCAAAATGGCTTGAAATTAACTTCCCTATCAGGGAAAAATATCAAGCATGGGCGGTCAAGGCCCTACCCCGATCAGGAATACATAACAAAATTTTAACTCAATTCTATCAATGGTTGTTATTTAAAACAACGTGTGTTATAATTAGATAATTCGATAAAATGTGTCTTCGGCAGTTTTATTTCATATCAAAATTATAACAACTAGTTATGTATATTACACAAAATAATTGCCTACATTTTTGATATTGAAAAGCGGGTAATCACCTCAGTATAACTTGAATCCACGTTCGATGTTAATAGCTAGTACAAAGTTAATTGACCATTATGGATGGAAATCGGCGTTGTAGCGCCACATTTTATACGTGATGTGGCAATTACCATGAAAGTAGATTTTGTACTCATAATCATATCAACGGTTGTTATAATGTTGAAATGAAGGTAACAACCTCTGATATAATTATGTACGACTAGAGGGAATTTTGATATATTTTTTGTTATTTTAACAACTAACCAGCAAATTTTATAACACATTTTGGTACATTATTTTTCTGAAATAAATAACTCCCCTTGTTATAATTTTGTTATGCATTCTTGATCGGGACGGCAGCCTAGAACGTCTTGAACACGGTGAAGTTTGGGAAGAGCAAATATGAGTATATTGGCAACGGATTGTGCTGTTCCAAAATAAATTTTTTATTCAAACGTATCCGTAGAGTTACTGTGATGTACCATAAACTATTTTTCATCTTTTTTGGACGTCCTGGGCCATCCAGACTATCCTTGAGTTCAGGATTTGAAATCTGCAGCTGCAAAAAAGCGTTTTTCCGTTACTCAAAGTTTATTTGAGTATTTAACCGCATTCATTACATATTACAAAAAGTGATAAAAATACCGCAAGGTAGTTCTGGAATATTCTGGGTTATCCAAACTATTCTTGAGTTCGAGACTTGAGATCTACAGCTGCTTAAAAGCTTTTTTCGGTACACAAAGCTTCGATATGCATTCAATTATATCCATTACATCTCTTGAGAGGTTAACAGATATCGTTAGATCGTTTTGGGATATTCTGCGTCATCCAAACTGTTCTTGAGATCGGAACTTGAGATCTACAGCTGCAAGAAAATAGTTTTTCAGTACTCGTAGCTTCAATATGTATTCAATTATATCCATTACGCATCTCGGGAGGTCAAAGAATATAATAAGATAGTTTCTAGTCATTTTGGGCAATCCAAACTATCCTTGAGTTCGGAACTTGAGATATACAGCTGCTTTGAAACCCTTTTCGGAACTCAAAGCTTCAACTATATCCATTACATCTCCCGAGAGGTAAATGGATATTGTGCGATAATTTTGATCTACAGCTGCAAGAAAATGTTTTTCAATACTGAAAACTTCAATATGCATTCAATTACATCCATCACATCTCTTGGGTGGTCAACAGATATCGTAAGATAGTTTTGAGATATTCTGAGCAATCCAAACTTGCCTTGAGTTCGGAACAGCAAGAAAATCGTTTCTCAGTAATCAAAGCTTCAATATGCATTCAATTATATCCATTACACCTCCTGGGAGGTCAACGGATATCGTTACATAGTTCTTAGATTTTTGGGCAATCCAAACTATCCTTGAGATCTACAGCTGCGAGAACATCGTTTTCAGTACTCAAAGCTTCAATATGAATTATATTCATAACATATTCCGAGGGGTCAACGGAGTACTAAAAGCTTCAATACGCATTCAATTTTATCCATTACACTTTTTGGGTGGTCAACAAATATCGTAACATTGTTGAGTTTCTCTACTTTTCAAAGGTCCTAATCGTTTTTTCATGATTTAATCTGAATAATGCAATCAACATATTTCATGTTAATCTAAGTGCAATACTGAAATTAAATCATGAAAAATGTTACTAGAACCTTTGAAAAGTAAGGAGTTATTCTAGAACAATCAAACTGTCCTTGAGTTCAGGACTTGAGATCTACAGCTGCGTAGAAGCTCTTTTTGGTCAAAGGCATTCAATTATATCCATCACACCTTCTGAGAGGCTTACGGATATCGTAAGATATTTCTAAGATATTCTTAGTCATCTAAACTGTTCTTGATTTTGAGACTTAAATCTACAGCTAGTATCGCTGTACAAAGTTTCTAAATGTATTAACCAATGACCAGTTCAATATACATCGTAAGATAGTTTGTATCTATTTTGCATAATCTAAACTTTTCAGTACCAGTGACGTGAGAAGCTTTGAGTTACGAAAACCCCAAGTAGCCATTAGCAATATATGCGTTAGGGACAAAAGGTCGAAAGACAAAAGGTCGAAGGACAAAAGGTCGAAAGTAAAAAAAATTGAAAGGAAAAAGGTCGAAAGGACAAAACGTCGAACGGGACATAACATCGAATGGGACAAAAGGTCGAAGACAAAAAAGAATACAAAAGGTACAAAGGTCGAAATAGACAAGAAACTGAAACGGAGAGAATCAATCTCGCTCCAGAGTTGGCCTACAGTGGAAAAATTTTCTATTTTTCAATTAAATAAAATTCATTCAGTGAGTACAACTAATAGATGGATGTAACATCAAATACACCGGCGTGTATTACACCCAAATGTATTTTAAGTACACGCGTCTGCGTGGCTGAGGCATGCACTGTTTTAGATTTAATGACATTTAGAAAACCTAGATATCCATCTATTATTTGCACCAGAGAATGAGTTTATTTGTTAAAATAGTGAAAATAAAAGAACATTTTTTGACTGTATAGAACAACTTTTCTGATCTATACAAGTTTTATTCATTTGAAATTCAACAATTTATTTTATTTCTAACAGAACTATCTAGATATTCATAATATTATTTCATAGTAATTACTCCTTCTTTGAAAATTGCTCATTCTTCAATTTTGATTAATGAGATAAGTGTGTTATTTCTGCTTAAAGTTAAATGCATTTTACATCAGTTGGAACTTTCTGAAACGCTAATCCAAGTATCATTGTACTTGCCACAGATACATACTCACGCAATGGTGGGCATGAAAACTTTTAAATAATAACTGTGAAATGGTAAGAATACTAGTTGAAAAGCCGAGTTCTAGTTGGAATGTAGAGCAATTCAAGAGGAAGAAGGCCATTAGGCTGACACTATTCGACCGAGAGGAAAGGCCGTTTAGCCGAAACTCATTCGGTCGAAAGCCATTTGCCGAATGTCTACGACCAAACCATTTGGCTGTACGGGTAGGTACGTACGCGGCGAGTAGTATTTGACGTCTTGTTTACCTATGAGTGTCGCAGGAAGGCGTAGATGTACTATTGATGAGCTGTCAAATGATGATGACTCAGAGAAATTGAACTGAATTCCTGGCAAAATAAGTTAAGTATGTATTAATTTGCTAACTAATTCCTATCATCAACGTGTGTCTGCCATTGATTCATTGAATTGTTTGTCTAGGAACCGTCTAGCACAAAAGCAAGGGCTTTCTGATATACAGTAAGCAATCTTACAGTTTATGCGTTTCTTCTTCTTATTGGCATTACATCCCCACCTCCACACTAGGACAGAGCTGCCTCGCAGCTTATTGTTCATTCAGCACTTCCACAGTTATTAACTGGTTTCGTAAGTTCCATTTTTCATTCGTATATATGAGCCACTGATGATACTTTTATGCCCAGGGAAGTCGAGACATTTCAAATCCGAAGATTGCCTAGACCGGCATCGGGAATCGAACCCAGCCACCCTCAGCATGGACTTGCTTTGTAGCCGCGCGTCTTACCGCACCACTAAGGAGGGCCCCAGTTTATGCGTTTAAAGAAACCTAATTTCCGGTTGATTTCACGATATGATTGTGGGAACAAGTTTATCATACATTATTTTACATGTTCAGTATAGGCTGAGTATAGGCTGCTACTATAACGTTATATCGAGGTACGATCTAGTCATTCACCCGGAATTTCACCCAAAATTGTACGTTATTTATAAGCTACAGTGAATTTCTAATGAATCAAACTCTTTCATTATAGCTTAAAGCTACATCCATTACATCGGACTTGCTTAATTAAAATTTGGATAAAAATCTGCCCACAGCATTCATTCAAAGAATCTCTCTTTTGCCTTATACCGAGCAAGCTTATCCATTTAAAAATTACAATGTCTCCTCACTTTGCCTAATACCGGCCAGATGTATTTATTCAAAGAAAGCATTGTCTTTTTTATTGTTTCAAACCACAATATAAAAGAATTTAGACCAGATTACAAAGCACTAGCATCCAATAAATGTTTCAATGTTAATTATTCTAACTGAAGTCTGCGAAATGACTTTCGGTGAAAAGGTGCATCCCAAGTAACATTTTTAGTTTTATAAGGTCATAACTATTATTTGCTCCTCATGACTTCTAGAAAACTAAAAGCAAATTTTACTAGGAATTCCACAATGTCTTTCGAGAGTGTACATTCGCGGAATATCGCACTGCGAAAAAAATTCATGAAATGTTTTCAGCGAAATAGTATACCCATTTGGCGAATATGCCGTTCGACAAAGTAAGTCATTTGACGTCATTTCGCACGCTCAATCATCATTTCTGCCAAAAGTGAGAAATAAGAATTTAGAAATGATGAGGAACCAACTTCTACTTCGCTCTTCTCACTTTCATAGTGAGAAGTGAGATTAGAAATAAGTAAAGTAAGAAGTAAGATACGAGGCGGAAATGTCCCAGTGCAGGGTGTAATGCAAAAGAGAAGCAGTGTAGGTCTACAGATTTCTGCTTTACACTTTTTTAGGTCGATAATTTTAGACTTCAATTTATCACTAGAAACTATGCAACATGTTCCAAAAATCCAATACCTGATTTATATAAAATCAGATGATATTTGATTTACAATACACATTTTATAACAAACACTAACACTTTTCTATGATACTGCAGTGTGAATTTGAAAAAAATCTCATTAAAACGTTATTTCACCAAATTGATCACCAACTTAAAATTTAGTCCACTTTTTTTTGTCGCATTATTGTTATTGGTCATCACTTTCAATAACGTTTAATTGTTTGGTGAAAATACCACCAACAACATAAAGCGCAAACACAAAATCTAGACGATCAGAAACATGGTAGTTCTGTAAGGTTTTTTTTTATTTATTTACTTGTCGACCGGCAAACATTGTCCTGCATAGTAGGCGAAAAGCGCGTTCTGAACGGCACATGCGAAGTTTCCATACGACTCTTAATTTTAGTTTTCACGATTTACTCAACCTTACTCGTGATTTTGCATGAGGAAATATCATATAAACCTGTCGGAAACTATAACGAATGTTTCTGCTGAAGAAATGAAAAAAATCCATCCAGCCGTTTTTGAGTTATGCGGATACGAACACAGGCCATTTCATTTTTATATATAAGAAGATTATAAAACTAAGGCCGGAGTGGACTGTGCAGTGCACAAAAGTTTTCTCCATCCAGATCGGTCCGTGGTTGCTTGGTAATCCGGCGAACTCTATTCGATCGGAGTGTTTTGCGGAGTCCAAAGTAGCATTCCTCATGATGCGTCTCCGAATTTTTCTGCTGTTGCGTTATCGGAGTCACCAGTGAGACGAACGAATTCTTCGACCTTACGTGCCTTACGTTGTCCTCTCTTGAGCCTCTTCCTATCATGTACTTTGCCTTCGACGTGTTGATTACTAGTCCAATCCGTTTGGCTTCACTTTTCAGTCTGATGTAGGCTTCCTCCATCCTCTCAAAGTAACGTGCCATAATATCAATGTCGTCGGCGAAACCAAATAACTGGACGGACTTCGTGAAAATTGTACCACTCTTGGTTCCTAAGATTCAAAGCCGGAAGTCGTATGTCCTGGCGGTGCACCTAGGTTCAATTCCATACCGCCTCCATTGTCCGCCACTCGCCATTCAGGTGCTCTTCGTAGTGCTGCCAGCCATTTGGATCACCTCACGCTCGTTGTAAGAAGGTCCCCGTTTATGTCCTTAGACGCTTTATCCTAATCTTGCACATCTTTGCGTTGAGCCTTGGCTGCCACCCAATCACGCGTTGGCGCATCTTTCCAGCACTATGAAGCTGGTTCCCAGCTCTTTGGTGGTTCCACAGCTTTGGTAGTAGCCGCTCGGTGCCCGTTTTCCACACTTTCTGTCCTGTCCAGCAAATCTCCTGCAGCGCCACGACGTTGAAGTTGCGGGATGTAATTCATCGTAGATCGTCCTGTCGCAACCTGCAAAACCTAGCGACTTGCAGTTCCATGTTCCAAGCTTCAATCGTGATCCTTTATTCTCTTATATTGTCCGTAATTATTGGTTTTCCAGACGGCATATTGGGCCTGCGCAAATTCTCTGTCTCGTCGGAGGGCCAGGTGTGGTCTTTGTCCCACCTGACACAAGGATTTGGTTGTGCGCTTTGAGCGGCAGGTCGCTTTGGCGAAGCCTACTTGCGGATACATGCAGCTTTTTCAAGTTTAACAATGCTCACTGTAGAAACCCCACCATATTCCAGGCCGGCCTCGCTCGTGCTGAGTACCGCCATAAAGCTCGACGAATGACGGATGAGTGCAATCAACGTTAGCAACAAGCACATCAACGATCTCTATGGGAGTCAGATCCATGGAGCGATAGGCACAACAACAGTCGAAGTGATAGACACTGCACAGAGGCGACCCAGGACGGAGTTAGTTCGATGTGGGTGTCAGAGAGTGACAGACGAGGAAGAACGTTGCCAGAAAGGCGGATGCGGTGTCGCGGTGCTGATCGGAATGTCAGAGATCGCGTACAAAGGAAGCAAGAGCAATACGAAAAACGAACCACCACCAGGAAGAAAAAGAAATTACGAAGAACAAGTTAGTTAGGTGAGAGCGCAGGAAAAAAAGGAGCAGGAACGATAACCGGAAGTTTTATGGGTCTATCAATGATATGGCGTGCGGAGAAGGGCAGCGCGCCATCTCCACGTCATGTGCAACGATGAACAAGGGAATTTGCTGACAGATACAAACTGAAGTGGCTGCCAGGTGCGGAAGCAACACTTCGAGACTTTGTTGGATGGATGGAAGTGACGGTGCATCGGTGAACAGAATAAATATTGAAGCGACGATGGACAAGCTGTGAAGTTAGCCGTACACTAGATAAGGTTAAAAAAGCTGTTAAAGAGCTGAAAAACAATAAGGCTGCGGGGAAGGACCAGCTCGGCTGAATTTCTCAAACATGGCAGTGAGCAGCTTTATGAAGTTCTGCACCATGTTATGTCGAAAATATATGGGAGGACGAGGAAATGCCTGCCAATGGTTGGACGGCCTTATTTGCCTTCTCTTTAAGAAGAAGGGCTGAGACTGAGGTGCGCGGTACCGAGGAATAACTCTCACCGGAATTCCAGCGTACAAAATTAAGTCCCGTATTCCTGTTCAACGAAGATTGAGACCGCTTGAAGAGTGCTTGGTCGGCGAATACCAAGCGAGGTTTTCGTGAGGCCGATCAACGACGGATCAAATGTTTGCAAGACAAATCCTCGATAAATTCCGGGGGTACTGAACTTGCAGACACACTCATCTGTTCATTGATTTCAAGGCGGCGTACGGTGATTCAGTGAAACGGACCATGAATTATGGCAAATTAATAACCCGGAACATGGTTTTTCCGGCGAAACTGATGCAGCTGGTGCCATTAAAGTTAGACGGATCAAAATCAAAATTAGCAAAGTTTGCAGGATGAAATATCGACCTCATTTATTACCGTATGAATGGAATTAAAGCAGGGAAATTGCAATGCAAAGAAGCGGTACCATTTATCACACAAATCGCATAACCTTGGGATTGGCGAACGATATCAATATTGTATCGGAAATTTTGAAATCCGCCACATGCCGTGGGAAGGAAGGCTTTTGTGCCTTTTAAGAGGAAGACAGCGAGAGGGCTTGGACTCGCGATCGCACCAATAAAACAGAGTACACTGGTCGCTGGCAATCAACGTGAGTTCATTAGTGAGCGGTGATAACAAAATGGTGCTGGATGGTGAAAAATTTGAAGTGGTAGAAGAATTTGTGTGTCTTGAAACAGTAGTGACGTGCGATAATGGTCTTACCCGTGAGGTGAAAAGGCGTATTGCAGCTACAAATAGGAGCTAATTACGGACTTCGTAACCAGATTAAGTCCCGTAGTCTGCAAACGAAAACAAAACTCACGCTGTATACTACTCTGATTCTTCCGGGTAACTTTATATACAGCCATGGAGACATGGACGTTAAAGGAGAACTTTCTCTCTTTTTGATCAAAAAACCCTTCTGCTTCATAATGTAAAATTCAATTGTCCTCAGGCTTTCTCCAAAGTTAGTGGCCAATTGGTGCTTAGAGAATCCTAGAAAATAATAACCATACATTGCACTTGCATTGATGCTAGTATTTAAAGAAAATGCATGTCTATGTAAAACTTCTTTTCTGATCGATGCCATTGATTATCTATACACATTTACAAATAAAACTGATGAATACTCACTTCGAAGATTGAGGCAAAAAATTGGAAGCAACTTCAGAAAATGTATTAGCATCAAAAAAAAGTATTTCTCAAAGCATTCTTTTGATAGAAATATACAAAATCATGTTTTGTTTCAGTGTTGAGATGATTTTCAAGCTTGAAAAGAAGCAAAGTAGCAAAGTAAATAAAGCGAAGTAGATTCGAACTCGATTGGTCACATTTATGCTTCTCAAGGTATATTCAGATTTGTTGATATACTAGCAGACCCGACGAACTTTGTCTCAGCCAAAAATTGATCTAAATTTTCTGATGGTTCTTTTGCGTCCAAAATTTATCTAGAAAACAAATCGGTTTCTTCAGAATGATCTCTCATTTTTCAACATTCTTTTGTTTCATATATGAAGGTGATTACACGTTACGCAGGGATATGGATACTCAAAAGTAGTTGTATAACGGTGTAAATACCGGCCCGGCTCGGTACAACAGTGAAGCTTGACAAATATGACGTCGAAGGGATGAATGGCCTGGGTTGGAACAATTAACCAGTGCAGTTAATGCTAGGTGCCTGTAATGCTCGTGGGCCATAAACACCTTTATGGTGGTGCATTACGGAGTAAGATCTACCACACTGTGCTCTAGTTCTTACTATTCTTGTTAATGCTTATGAGTGATTGTCGGAAAAGTATGGAACGACTATAATTTGCTTATAGATGACCCATTTTTTTGCAATCTTTTGGATGGAAAGTCAATGGAGTAAATTGTAAAAACGTAACATCATCTTATAGGCTGATTGCGAAGTTCTACGACACGAATCTCCGCAAGCTTCAGAGCGCTAATTAATTAGGAAAGAAGCGGATACAAATTTGGTGGATCTGCTGAACCCTTTGACTGATTAGAGGCTCTGAGTAAAGGTAAGATTCAGGAAATGCCAAAACGCACGAAATCAGATCTCTGGTACCTGGTAAAAAATCCGTTTCCCAGAAATGAGAAAATAATTCATGATTCCATGAATCCGTCGTGTTTTCATGCTATGAAAATACACCATGAATATAAATCATGATTTACATGATTTATTTCCACGTAACGCAACCAATGCGTTACAATTTGTGGTTATTACAAGTCGACAGAATAAAAAAAAGTTCAACAGAGTTCTGAACTCGAGTACACTGAGCGAAAGTCCGGCGCGTGCTACCTCTCAGCCACGTTCTTACTTTCTTGGGAATGGAGTCATTTCGAAGTCTAACCGTTATGCATACTGTCGACTGATGAGGATTGCCTAGTACCGTGAATAATGTTCCTGAAATCAAGGAATTATAATCATGTGGTTTCATGAACTGACCCTGATTCATGATTTCATGATTTTTTTATTCATGACTGTGGGTATGCATTTGTTTCCGTGTGCATAAAACAAATTCGAAACTCATAAGAAGTTTGAATTTCAGTACTGAATGCATGACCAAAATCAGTATGTATTATCCCACTTATTGTTAATGCCAGAAACACTTGGAGCGTTGGTATAAGCCATTTCTCGAAGGGTATAAATAGCAGTACCTCAATCTAAAAGTTTGAGAAATATCTGAATAAAAAACGACTACTTCATTTCTTCTCAATAGAAATGGGGCAGAAACACATGCACTAAACAAATGACACAGGTGTACTACAAAAGTTCAATGAAATGGACGAACAAAAAAAACCCGATTCTTTTTTTACACGGGGGATGCGTGCCGTGTGAAAAAATCCGTGCTATTTCGAGAAACCCTGCAAAAAAATCCGTATTATTTCGAGAATCCGTGTAAAACAATCCGTGTAAAGAAAATCCGTGTGAAAATAATCCGTGTAAAAAAAGAATCGGGTGTATATATAGATAATCAAAATTTTAAATTTCTTTGCAAATTGTACGAAAAACCATTTCATCGAAAAGATTGAGTTTTGATTTTCAAAGCATTCCAATTTTATTATAACATTTTTCCTCGTAAAAAGAAGAAGAAAACGAATATAAATTAGCGTGAGAATTGGGTTGTCTATTCTGAAGGTGATGCGCGGTCGTACAAATGCAAACTTTGTTTTATATATATAATATAGAAAGAAGAAGAAGAATAAGATTGCAGTCACATGTGGTGCGAACGGATTCTAAGGGGTGGAATGCTTGATGGTACGTACTATTTGTACCTGCGGATAAACTTTACACATCTATGAGATCACGAAAGTTGTCATTTTGCTGCTGCAAGGCACAATACTTAAATATACCTGAAGACCGTTCCGTTTTTTAGGACTAGAGCGGACTGTTACGAACCTTCTAGATTGTATAATAGTTTTAGATCAACGATAAAAACCCATCATCACATTTAACAACCAGCAGCGTTGTTATCGGCATGCCCAGTGCATGAAAGTTACACAATCACAATTCCTCCGAGCCGGTTGAGCACCGGAGTAATCCGATGAAAATCAGAAAACCCCGATAAGCCACTACTGTTCCCGGTTGCGGTAGCCAAGTTCAATATTGATTAATGCAAACACACAGAACTCTTTCTGTCTCTCTCTCTGGGAAACTCGTCGCTACGATTGCTGTACCCACTTCTTCATCTGGCATTTGAACCCGACACTATCTGTGGTATTTGGCCTTTCAGCAGATCTCTGACAACACTGTTCGGAGAAACTAACAAGATAATCTGCTCCTTGTCCTACGCATGAGTAGCATGTTTGCAGTCATTTCAATAATTAATGGAATTTCAATCTATTCGTTCAGTTTCTCCATTGGCAAATAAATCACCTTTGCTGCCCGCTTTCGCCCAAGGTCTCCGGAATTCGCACTGCACTGTGTGACTATGTGGTCTTATAATGCACATCTTCTTGGATTTGTGGCCGGGGACTTGAAATAGCTCTACCGACACACCGATTTGTACTGCTCTGCTGCATACAGTTCCAGTACAAAGGGATTAACTTTTGTGGATTGGACGCAGAAAGTGGAAACTCCGAGAGGTCTTGAGCTAGGATGCTTCCCCAAGCAAAAATTATGTAATCACTCATGAATGATGGTTTTCTGATTCTATAACGATTTTCAAACATCGTCCTACCGAATGGAAGCAGCCGACATCATAAATGGAATTTGCGTTGAAAGCATTCCGTAGGTTCTCAGACTCGAGAAGAGCTAGGTCATGTAATTGATAAATGATACACCCTTCTTCGATAAAAGGGGCCATGGTCTGATGGTTTCCCGAATGCCCGCATGTCTCCAAGAATTCCATATCGATAACCCAGTATCTCGGTAATAGAATATATATTATTTCCTCTATCTTCATCAACGTTCCTATTGACACAGATGAATGCATGAGTTATTTTCCGATGGTCTTTTGGACGACTCTTAATGAAAATGTTACACATTCCGGAGCCAATGTCGCCGGAGAACAGATTGGGAGGGTGGCATGGAAACCCTCTTCCAAGTGGCTTCGTCAAGCAGTTTCTTCTCGTTCTAGAGAATGTTTTCTGGTTGAGCGATTTCCTCTACTTGCCCCACAAAATGCCACATTTTGGTCTTGCTATATTAGTCTACTACGTTGGTTGTTTCTGTTAGATTGCATGATACTAATTGAAGGAGCTGAATTCAGGTGGTCTTTCTTAGCGCTACCTTTCGGAAATTCTGGGAACAGGAACTTGTTGGGAAGCACTCAAATTTTCGGAATTTAGAGTGACGTTCCTGTTTGCAGTTTATTTATGCATGCTATGCTCCAATTGGAATGTAATGCCAAGCAGATGAAATGAATGTCTCAGAAGCACTTCATCTCACTGTCACTGTCCGTGACAAAGGGCCAGACCTCTCACCCGAGACAACATTCTTGACGAGAACCGATGTGAAGAGTCACTGGCAAACACACACTGGAAACTGATTTTGTAACTCAACCGAATGATATTTATTTCCATCTACAGCGGATGTACGGTACGTGGCAATTGAGGTTTTCAGGGTGAGGTTAGAGATGAAGGTGTGGGTAGAAGGTCAACTGATGTCTCTTGAAATATGTCTGGACAAATAAAACTTATTCCGAGCCATCTCTGTTGAGGGTTGCATGTTTTACCGAATGAGGGTTGTGATTTTCCGAGTGATGACACGAAGGGGTTTAGTGGGTACGGTTGGATTCGTGCTGGATGAAAATCAACATCAAGCCAGAGGTCGGGTTGCATACCAACAAAAGGTCGAACATATTATTCTTATTCAAATATTTAATAGAATCTTCGCAATACTCAAGAAGACATAATATGTGCTCAAAACATTAACCTGTTTTTTTTGTTCAGGGTAAATAGTCTTGAAATATTTTTGTGACTTTGGGAATACCTGGAACGTATTTTGCTAATGCATGCCGTCGATGGAAATTTAAATGTTGGTCACCATGTAGAGGTGTGTGCCGTTCCACAAATCATCGGCGAGTGATTAAATCAGTGTGTTTTTTCTTTACCCACATTTATTTTGACTATACATTAAGGCTGCAACATTGTTCAGGCGTTTATGAAAATCACATGGCATCGAATGTGCACTTGTATAAATTCGAATATAGTTTTCGATATACCAAAACCAGTCATCCTTTCTAATCTAAACCATCCTACATGATAAATTTGAAGTTATGAAACTCAAAACTAAGATGATGCCTTCACGTATATGGCAAAAAAAAGTGATAGAGAGATTGGCCCAAAAAAAAAAGCAACTTAGAGCGAGATTTGTGAGATTATTTTTAGGAATCTATTTTTTTTTTTTAAATTCATGAAAGACATTCCATTTTATTCATGAAACAAAAATTCTATGGACTCCGCTGGAGCGCAGCAAATCTAAAAAACAATAAACAATATTTTCAGTTCGGCAAACCGAAAATCCCAAAAAAAAATCAAACAACAACAATATTGATTGAAAGAGTAGAATGTCACCATCACCATCCCATTGTGCAATCATATTTTCAATTCAATAAAATGCTGTTCACAACATTCTTATCTTTATAGCAATCCGCACATTATGTCGCCATAAATGCATTCATTCTCGCCCACAGAAACATGACAAATAGCAAACGAGCAGTGCTGTTCTTCTACTGAGCGCCCGCGGCCTGCGAAGCAGCAAACGACTATTGCAGATGAAGTGTAAAACTACAAACATCCAAAAGTGAAAACTTTTGAAGTGAAAGCACATTAGCCGAGACTCGGATGGCACCCACCTATCTATCTCCGGGCAGCACAGAACCGCCAGACAACTTGGCTTTTTCGGTGTATGGTGCTGCATAAACGTATTGCGGACCGGGCAAGGCAGCTTAGCACTGTTGTGTATTTTCGGGCCAAACCTTGTGAGTTGTTGTTCCAAAGGGATGAATATCGCACACACATATCCCCTCGGCACATAGCACATAGCCTGATGGCTGGCCAACATCGCCGGCATACCCGTTGCCATGAGAAATTGTTTGCATCCTCTGCTGCTGTTTGGTATGCTGCAGGACTGACTGTTGGCTTTTACCCTCGTTCACACTGGGAAAAGGAAATAAATTAATGAAAAATTTGAAAAATTCAGAACATAATGCGCAACCATTGAACGTCTTCAGATTAGGTGGCTATTCCAATCACTTGCCAAATACAGTATATTGTTTTAAAATAACAAAATTTCATTGAAACTATTTCATGTAAAAAATTTTTTTAAAGGAAATATTTCAATGATTTTTCGCATAGTCCCATTGTCCATTTTTTATTCCCAAGCAGTATGGCCCAGAGAACATAAATAAACAAACAAATGAAAGCATTTTATAAATATGGATATGGTTGAAAATATTTGCATGCCATTCGAAGGGCGTTGCTGCTGCCGAGAGGGTCCCGAGCTAGGCTCCTGCTGAAGTTTGTTTTGTCCGGAATGGTGCCGCAGTCCTGTTTTTGGCTCAGCTGGGCTGTGGGGCGGTGAGATATGGTGTGGCGATTGATCACTCCACAACGCAACACGGTGGTGGCCGGCAACGCAAATTTGGCGCTCCGGTTCTGATGTGATGAAGGGTAGCTACGGAAGCCGCAGAGCATGAGTTTTTTTGCAGTCCAATTGACGCATCCTTGGTTTGCTGCATGCATGGTGAACAATAGCGGTTTAATGTCTTAAGTAAATATTTTAATAATTAAAAATAGTTATGGATAATGTTTTCTTTTATTGTATACCAAGGTTTACCCCAAAACCAAGTATCTGACAAGAGGCCAACAAGGCTGATAGCCATATCGACTCAGTTTGCCAACTAAAGTGGATGCATTACTGTGTGTGTATACGAGTTCACAAAAACTTATTCTTATTTATATATTTATCCTTAACTTCTCAACAAGTTGCACTGGACATGGAACTAAAAGGTCCAACTTTCACACAGAAACATCAACCTGTTTTGGATCTTCTTCCAACGGGTCCAACCGGATCCAACGTCCACTCAAATGAATAATTATTATGGACGCACCAACCCGCTCTAGGGTTTGAATTTTCATCCAACGCATCCAACCGGATCCAACGTCCATTCGAATTTAGAAGACATTAAAGACGTACCAACCCGCTCAACACAGATAAAAATATGTTGTGATATTAAATGTATTTTAATGCACATAGTTGGAGCATGCAAATAAACGTAACATTCAATTCTACAACTCTGTGTTCCCATAATAAGGAAAAATCTTTAAGAGCCCTGCAATGTCTGTAATCATAAAGTCAACATCAACACCAGCTCCAAGTAATTCAATCAGATAATCAAAAGCATGAACGAATTCAAATCAAAATAATTACGAGAATGATACGACAGAGCTTGTCCCTCTTCTCCTTCTCCTGTTGATACAAAATACTTAACTCATTGAACATTATTCCATTTCACTTTCGGTAGTTGTAGACAATAATATTCATTACCAGCCCTGTGTTGTAGTCATAATTTGAATGATCTCCTCAACAACCCTGTATTGCCCATCCACAAATCCAACATTCAGCCCCGGCACAATTCATTCATTTATTTAGTCTACATCTATACAGATAACACTGAATCAACAATTTGACGCCACAATACACGGTTCGAGGCCGCATCTCTCCATCCTCGAATACGCCCCACGCTCGCCAAGTCGTTCTGCACCTGGTCTGCCCATCTCGCTCGCTGCGCTCCACGTCGTCTCGTACCTGCCGGATCGGAAGCGAACACCATCTTTGCAGGGTTTCTGTCCGGCATTCTTGCAACATGCCCTGCCCATCGTACCTTTCCGGCTTTAGCCACCTTCTGGATACTGGATTCGCCGTAGAGATGGGTGAGCTCGTGGTTCATCCTTCGCCGCCAAACACCGTCTTCTTGTACACCGCCATAGATGGTCCTAAGCACCCGTCTCTCGAATACTCCTAGTTCTTGCAAGTACACCTCGATGATGATCGTTGTTTCATGTCCGTAGAGGACTACCGGTCTTATAAGCGTTTTGTACATGACACATTTGGTGCAGTGGCGAATCTTTTCGACCGCAGTTTCTTCTGGAGCCCGTAGTAGGCCCGACTTCCACAAATGATGCGCCTTCGTATTTCACAACTAACGTTGTTGTCAGCCGTTAGCAAGGATCCGAGGTAGACGAATTCCTCGACCACCTCGAAGGTATCCCCGTCTATCATAACACTGCTTCCCAGTGGCCGGACCCTGTCGCGCTCGGGTCCGCCCACAAGCATGTACTTTGTCTTTGACGCATTCACCACCAGTCCAACTTTTGTTGCTTGACGTTTCAGGCGGGTGTACAGTTCTGCCACCTTTGCAAATGTTCGGCCGACAATGTCCATGTCATCCGCGAAGCAAATAAATTGACTGGATCTGTTGAAAATCGTTCCCCGGCTGTTACACCGGCTCTCCGCATGACACCTTCTAGCGCAATGTTGAACAACAGGCACGAAAGTCCATCACCTTGTCTTAGTCCCCGGAGCGATTCGAACGAACTGGAGTGTTCGCCCGAGATCTTCACACAGTTTTGCACACCATCCACCGTTGCTTTGATCAGTCTGGTAAGCTTTCCAGGGAAGCTGTTCTCGTCCATAATTTTCCATAGCTCTACGCGGTCTATACTGTCGTATGCCGCCTTGAAATCAACGAACAGATGGTGCGTTGGGACCTGGTATTCACGGCATTTTTGAAGGATTTGCCGTACAGTAAAGATCTGGTCCGTTGTCGAGCGGCCGTCAGCGAAGCCGGCTTGATAACTTCCCACGAACTCGTTCACTAATGGTGACAGACGACGGAAGATGATCTGGGATATCACTTTGTAGGCGGCATTAAGGATGGTGATCGCTCGAAAGTTCTCACACTCCAGTTTGTCGCCTTTCTTGTAGATGGGGCATATAACCCTTCCTTCCACTCCTCCGGTAGCTGTTCGTTTTCCCAGATTCTGACTATCAGTTTGTGCAGGCAAGTGGCCAGCTTTTTCCGGGCCCATCTTGATGAGCTCAGCTCCGATACCATCCTTACCAGCTGCTTTATTGGTCTTTAGCTGTTGAATGGCATCCTTAACTTCCCTCAAGGTGGGGCTGGTTGGCTTCCATCGTCCGCTGAACTGACGTAGTCATCTCCTCCCGCTGCCTTGACTTTCATTGCCTGTACTCTCAGCGCCA
Source organism: Armigeres subalbatus (assembly GCF_024139115.2). NCBI lineage: Eukaryota > Metazoa > Arthropoda > Insecta > Diptera > Culicidae > Armigeres > Armigeres subalbatus. The sequence continues at coordinate 351,940,223 of NC_085140.1, read as the reverse complement.
TTCAGATGTTCCTCGTAGTGCTGCTTCCACCTTTCGATCACCACACGTTCGTCCGTCAAGATGCTCCCATCCTTATCCCGGCACATTTCGGCTCGCGGCACAAAGCCTTTGCGGGATGCGTTGAGCTTTGATAGAACTTGCGTGTATCTTGAGAACGCCACAGCTGTTCCATCTCCTCGCACTCCGCTTCTTCCAGGTGGCGTTTCTTCTCCTGAAAAAGGCGGGTCTGCTGTCTCCGCTTTCGTCTATAACGTTCCACGTTCTGCCGGGTACCTTGCTGCAACGCGACCGCCCGCGCTGCGTCCTACTCCTCCAGAATCTGTCTGCACGTTGTTCTCCGCTGCGTCGTTAATGGCTGCTTTGACTGTATTCCAGCAGTCCTCAAGAGGGACCCCATCGAGCTCACCCTCTTCCGGCAACGCTGCCTCGAGATGCTGCGCGTATGCGGTGGCGACATCAGGTTGCTTCAGTCGCTCTAGGTCGTACCGCGGCGGTCGTCGGTACCGAAACATTGTTGATGACGGATAGTTTTGGGCGCAGCGGTTTAACCATCACCAGATAGTAGTCAGAGTCGATGTTAGCGCCACGATATGTCCTGACGTCGATAATGTCGGAGAAGTGCCGTCCATCAATCAGAACGTGGTCGATTTGTGATTCTGTCTGCAGTGGCGATCTCCAGGTGTACCGATACGGGAGGCTGTGTTGGAAGTAGGTGCTGCGAATGGCCATATTCTTGGAGGCGGCGAAATCAATTAGTCGTAGGCCGTTTTCGTTCGTCAGCCGGTGAGCGCTGAACTTTCCAATAGTCGGTCTAAACTCCTCCTCTTGGCCAACCTGAGCGTTCAAATCTCCTATGATGATTTTGACGTCGTGGCTTGGGCAGCTGTCGTACTCACGTTCCAGCTGCGCGTAGAATGCGTCCTTATCATCATCAGTGCTTCCGGAGTGTGGGCTATGGACGTTGATTATGCTGAAGTTGAAGAACCGGCCTTTGATCCTCAACCTGCACATTCTCTCGTTGATCAGCCACCACCCGATCACGCGCCTTTGCATATCGCCCATCACTATGAAAGCTGTTCCCAGCTCGTGTGTGTTGCCGCAGCTCTGGTAGATGGTATGATTACCTCTAAACGTTCGCACCATTGATCCCTTCCAACAAACCTCCTGCAGTGCTACGATGCCAAATCCACGGTCGCTTGAGCACATCGGCGGTATGCGTGTGCTCCTGATGAAGATTGAGAGATTTGCAGTTCCACGAACCGAGTTTCCAATCGCTAGTCCCTTTCGCCGCAGTGGTCTTCGCCGATGGTTCCGGGTCCGTACTCTCTTGTTGATTGTTCGTTGCTTATGATTTTTAAAGGCTGGCTTGCAGGGCCTGACACCAAACCCCCTAAATTTCCGGAGGACCATTCCTCCTTATTTCCGGTGGACCATGGTGCACAGTTTCACTTAGAGTCCCTCGCTGGCACTCGGACGATGATCAGCCGCCCCTAACATGGAGAACAGACGCTGTTGTGAGCCGATCTGACATGGAGAACAGACGCTCAATAAGATTTGCACCTCCGGAGAGCAGCAACCCCCTTCCTGTCAGCATACGACCATAGTTCCCACCGGGGTTGGTTACCCGATCTTCCCTAAGGTTGCTCGTATCCCGGCCAGCACCGCGGGGAGGTAGGGATAGGAGTTGCTGGGTAAGAGGCTAAGGACCGCGAGATGGGGTCTATTTTATTCCTTCAGGTACGCGAAGTACCAATGGTACGCTTTACCCAGCATTTGCCGTGCCAGCATCCCCGGCACCAGCTCAAGACAAATCTATCGGCTCATCTGTAGCATAATGCGGCATAAATCAAACAACTCAACTTACTTGATTGGTTGCACAACAAGAAAGCCAATAATATTGGCCAAAGAAGCTGAAAATGGTTTCCGGATGCACTGTTCACTACATCATTTGAAACGAAAACAAACACATATTGTAACTAGGGAACGTAGTTCCACTACCGACCTGGCCATTGTCGCATTTTTTTTCTTTTTTTGTATAGGTCAAGCACAACAAAACACAAAATTCAATTTAAATATAACAATTTTGTTTAAAAAAATTTCTTGTTTTTTTCTCCCAAAATAAATGTATACCGTACACTATGAAAGAACGTTTTTTTTTTGTTGATTGAGTACTAGATTGAAAGGAATATTTGATATTCTACTATCCTACTTTTCTCTACAGATATAAAAGTAATAGACACGAACGACTATACTTTCCTTCCTTGACTCCGATTGGCTACCACTTCATTGTCCAGTTGTAACTTCATTGATGCCCTGATGCACCCTTCCAACCCCATCTCATATATTTGCAGTACAATCAGTTATATTGTCAGGGAAATTTAGGCATGTGTTGGAAATTTGTGAAGTAGTGATCTGACAGATAATCATGTCAAGCTACTGTCCTCCAATACTGAAACAACAATCGTAAATTTAGGTTATAAATAACTACTTGCAAAAATATATTAAGCTCGTTTAGTGGAATGTAAACCGTCTAAGACGAATTAAGTACTGTCCATTAATTTCCACCAGTTAATTAACCAATTAGCTGGTGGAATTAAATGGACAATACTTAATTCGTTCAATTAGACGGTTTAACTACTTGCAAATTAATTTATTATACATATGCCTACAAAATCAAATGCAACAAAAAAAAATGTTGATAGGGGGTGTCCCGTAGCGTAGTTGGCTACACGTTCGCCTCATAAGCGAATGGTCATGGGTTCGATTCCCAGCCCCTCCACCAAACCCTTGTTAGTCGCCAGAAGCGCAGTCCGTACGGTGGCGTTTTGGGGAACGCGCCTCACCGACACGGCTGCCTGATGACGACTGACAGACCTGTTCTTCTCGGAAGCATTCCTCCAATGTTCTTCGATTAATGGCAACCGAACAAAGCAACGATCACTGGATTCACCACATGGACAAATGAACACAATGGACTCACGATGATATGGACTGGCAACGACAGGGTCAGGGTCATAGGTGAATCGATGACAACTGGTAACTACGGGTCGGACTATGCCAACCTTTTTGGATTCAGATAAGTACCGCGGAGAGCTGATGGTATTTCGGTACCGAGGATCCGACAGAAAGCTCCTCCCCACTAAGCCTTTCTTGATTAAGAAGTCAGTCTGAACAGTGATATCAATTCAAGACAAAATTTTCAAAACGCATTATCTGCTTTTGTAAACAAAGATTCAAACGACGATTTAACGAATCTGATAGCTCTCCCACGCAAACCAACACCACCAATAGGTAGGCGAAGGTTTCCGCTACCTGTTGATGGTGTTGGTTTGCGTGGGAGAGCTATCAGATTCGCCAAATCGACGTTTGAATCTTTGTTTACAAAAGCAGATAAGTCGTTTTGAAAATTTTGTCTTGATTTCTGACTTTCCGGATGGTGAAAGCAGAACATACGCCTTAAAATTTCGAGATCACCTGCTGTTTGAAAACCTATTGCTTCTCAAGCATCTCAATGACGGGACGCCCATCGCACCCTGTGCAAAATTGTGGTAAGCTATGAGACTAGCGAGCTTCAGTCGGAACTAAAGGATCAAGGAGTACCAGAGATATTCATCGAATCACGAATCAGGGTCAACACCACCTGTTGATTCTAACAATCAAAGGAACCTCAAGAGCGGAATATATCCACTCCGGTATCTTGAGGTTCCCTACCCATCCATAGTACCTTTGGGCCTTTGGTAATACCAGGGCACGTTGTTAAGCCATTAGTGGCTTAAGTGGATGGGAAATGCGATAGGCAGAAGTTTTTCTGTCTTTATTTGAGAGACCTTAGCCTACCCTTGACTGGTTTGTCTCTGAATGCAGAAGATCTGCAGAAAATGCAACAGTTGTAACGATTGTAACGGTTGTAATTTAACCTATCCTGAAGTCAGAAGAATCCTCCAGCAAGAAAAACGACCGGAGAGAACTTGCGCTGAGGTAAGTAATTCAAATTACCAACACTTGTGGAAACCCTTCCGCAATAAACGGAGACTCTTCGGAGTTCTCCACTTTAATGAAGTGCATGAAACTGATGAAATATCAATTGGAAAACTAAGCATGTGCGGTTTTACGAAAAATTTCGTTTCAGGTGGTTCGAAACGAAATTCCGCGGAATTTCGCTGAATTTGAGCATGACGAAATCTAAATTATTGATTTCGTTTCGTTTCGTAAAATTACAAAAATTTCGCTAGAAAAATCTAGCTTATAACGAAATTTTACGGAATTCCGCGGAATTTCGAAACAAATTTAGACTTAAACCATACTGTCTCGTAAGGTCGTGTGTTATCCAAAATTTTGGCTGCGCCGCTGAACTAAATCATAAAGCTGTTTTCAAAACCTAATGTTATGCAAATTTTTCTATTAAGGCCTGCTAATAAATCCCATTTTGAGTCGACAAATACGCATTTAGTTTTCTTCTATAAAACGTCTTCGGTGTTTTGTTAGAAATGTCCACCAGAAAACGAAAAATATCTTTAACTATTCTATCCCATTTTTTTTCCAAAAGTTGTCCGACCTAATATTTAAGATGTCAGGCTCAGAGTGTGAATGTAATCAGAAATGAATGATATCAGTACAACTTTATTGAAGAGGCAAAGTCGTTGCGCGGATTCCTGAGGCCCTTGTAAAGTATTTTTAGAGCGTCTCTTTTTTATTAAAGACCAACTTCTTCACCTCTTATGTCTCAAACCAGCATTCCTCTTATAATCTTATAATAATGAGTATCAAACTAATTTTCCTCTCCTTATCCTAAGCTGACCATACGTACCGTATTTTACGGGACAGTCCCGTTTTTTAGATCTTTTTATGCTGTCCCGTCGTAATCTACAAAAAACTCATTTTTCCCGTTTTTTCATTGATTTTTCCAAAGAGCTCCAAAACATTATTCAAACAAATTCAATATTTTAGACAGGAATCTAAAACCAAATTAGTACAAAGAAAGTGGACGAAAAAGTGTGAGTTATGAATTTTGCATGGTTCGACTTTTCTCAAGGTTTTTAAAAGTTAATGACAACAGGTGGCAAAAAGAGATTTTTTCAAAAAGTTTCGTTTCAATGTTTTTTTTCTGCAAATTCCGAAGGCATTAAAATTTGGCAAATTTCATCAGCGGATTGAACGGAATCGGTAACTTGATAGGCAAGTATATCCTGAGAATCAGGTCACGCCTCAATGTTAATAAAATTAAGCGCTGGGACAGACAAGATTAAGTTCATTTTCATTTTTTTTCTTGCGAAGTAGGTAAATCTTTTTTTTTTTTTAAATCTGCTTTACCATATATTTTTCAGTCGTTTGATTCTTTTCGAAACATGAATCATTTAAAACCTTTCTGAATAATTCTGAATATTTCTTGCTAAATCATCCAATATGTTAATGACAAATAAATTATGTGTTCAAATACCAGAAGCTCCCATCCTTGCATATATGTTTATAGTTGTTAAGTGTATGAAGAACGGCAGATAGCTTTTCCCTTGAAAAAGACCCAATAAACGGACCGAAACGTCGGACAATGCGAATATAGACCAAATATAAATTATAAACCAACTGAAAAAATTCAGGTCTGCAAATTTCGCCAGGATTTATTTTACTTTCCACGACGAAATTGCGCCTGTTTGGAAGCACATGAGAACAAAATCAATGGATAAGATTTCCGAGGTGTAAGACTACATGTAGTGTAGTGTCATTTGAATCAATTTCGATCAAAAAGTACTGTGATTTGATTGGATTTAGCATTTATTCATCTATGCCAACCATATTAATCGAAATGATTAAAATTACATTCTATTCATATGTTTTGCTTGTTGAGATTCTTGTTATTCTTATCCGCACGAAGTGCACGAAACTGATGGAAAATCAGTTGAAAAACTTAATAGCTTAAATTACCGACCTTACTGAGGAAACACCCGCGTAAGGGACAACTAGCCGATGGGAATACTCAAGAAATTCCAACTTGAGCCCACAAAGCCCCAGCTATTTATAATTCTTCCCGTGTTATTCATATGCATCGTGGAAAACTACCGTTTCCAACCTCTAGAGCTCCACCAGTTGAACTTCAGACATGTTACCCAAATGTCCAGTTTTCTACAAAAGAAACCCTCAAAATGACCAAGGTTTCTTCAGTTGTCGCCATGTATGATTTCAGTATCCCTAGCGCTTCGAAGAGAAGCTTAACCAACACATCTTCCGACTCAAAAGATCCCAAAAGTGCCCCAAAAGCTAACCAGTTAAACAACACAAAGAATGGCCTTCTTTCTTGTTAAGTAAAACCATCATCTTCAGCTCCATTGCCAGCAACCCAGTCTCCAACATGAACAACGACGTTATTATCTTGAGTCAACGTCTAAATCAGGTAGTCAAGGCACATTAAGACCAGAAGCTTTAGGACCGGAAGCTTCTGGTCAATTGCAAATGTAACCAGGTATGAGCCAGGTATGAAATCGCTGATCGCTATCCGGAGGACTTCGAGGAAATCATTCGTTACCTACCATGTGTTATTGAGACGCTTTGCTCTTTCCCAACTGACGACGTGGAATACAAGCTTGCAAGAACCACCGTTACATCCAAACAGATCTACCACCTCCATCATTCCTGGGCGCTCGAAAAAATCCGTTCAGGCTGCGTTCAGGGCATCCCGGAGCCACCAAACCGGGTTATAATACCCAACAAATCCAGCGTCCTGGGCACCCCGGGAACTCCAACCTGAGCGATAAGTCCTACTATGCACAGCAGTATAGTCTTCGCTCTAGCTTCGCTCCTATTCTAAGGCTCAGATATCATCCAAACTCCACTTTTAAAGGGACTTCCACTGATAGCAACACCACCCCGGATACTACCGAGAGTCACAACACTCACCCCCAAGATGGTATCTTTCCCTTTGACCACCACAACTCTTCCAACACGTCGGCCACCTTACCACTACCCTCAACCTTCTCGGATTTAGATAGTCTGTCAGCATCCTAAATATCTGACCCCAACCCTTCCTTCGCAGGTCAAGCTCCAATATAAATATCTATTGGGACAACTTGTCGATCCTTGAGCTGTTAACAACAGGCCCCTGGGTTATCGGCTTACAAGAGGTTATCCTTGAATCCTCCGGATGTATTAATCGCTCTATTGGACGAATATACAAGTGGGTTACTAATGTAGAAACCTGTGTAATTCAACATCGCGCATATCAATCACCCATTATGCTTGCATTCGCGACTCACCTCGTGGAGGATGCTTGGATTGACTGACTGCTAATGTGTATCTAGCACGATGGCTGCTATGATTTGTCATCTTACTAAACAACTTTCGGCACATTATTGTACGAAGAGCGGTTTTTTGTGATCAAAGAACACTTTGGACACATCATTGTGGCTGCCAAACCTAAATATGGAAAATCACTCTCAAAAACTCCCGTGCGATGGCGTCTCGACTGGCAATACATTTTTTTAGTTTCCCTATTCCACTTGTATTAATAACTATTAGTACTACTACTAGTATTACTATTACTACTACTACTACTACATATCTCTACTCTCTTCGAAATCTATGTATTTACCGTTTTTCAAATATAAATGAATAAAAAGAAACTATAAAAAATATTCTCATTAAAACCAAGCTACTCGAGTACGTGTTGTGTGACCTTTCGGATGCACAGTTACATTATACTTCTAGTGGGCATTCGATCATTGTAAGGGAAGAAACACTTGACGTCTCACGACGCAGAAATTTGATCTACCCTATCCATAATAACACCATTCTTTTTACGGGCGACCCACCAACGCAGAGGAAGAAACTCTTGAATCCTGGCGTCCCACCAACGCAGAGGAAGAAACTCTTAAGAACAATCATTCCGATCCACAATAACACTGTTCTTCTTTCGGGCGTCCCACCAACGCAGAGGAAGAAACTCTTAGGGCGGTCGTCCCATTGCGTAGAATTGTGATCATTTCAATCCGCAATAACATTGTTTTTCTTGTGGACGTCCCACCAACGCAGAGGAAGTAACACTTGAATGCGGGCTGTGATTTATGCACAGCTATATCAATCAAACTATCTTGGTTGAATTCCTTTATCGGAACTTTAGACGAGACATGCAAAGACGATTTTTTATCTAGTTTTGACTCTTATTTATCTAATCATCATTATTAGTCATCGATTTACAATTTCTTCTCAAGTTCCGCGAAGACTCTTCGTAGCGTTAAAAGTTTTCGATTGGAAACATTCGCTTAGCAACACTAGCTATCAACAAAATGCATCTAAACGAAATAATGTTTCCTAATTGCAATTTTCCCAATCCACGCGATAGCAGACATTTTTTGCCACAGTATTATGCCACTTCATTACACTTAGATTCAAAGAACAGTGTAAATTCATTTTAAACTGTTTTAATTGAGAAGAGAACTCTGATTTTTTATTCTTGATAACAATACTGAAATTAAAACACAAAGTTTTGAAAATAAAAGTTGTGTTGAAAATGAAACATGTAAGTTGATTTTGGAACACCATTTTCTCAATAATAAAATCTAGAGTATGCTACATCAATATACTACTGCCATATTCTTTAATGGTTCTTTAAATTTAAGAAAACATTCTTCTTTTTGTGTATTAATAGCCACACATTGTATTAATAGTCACACATCTATTTATAAATCTTTTTTTGACTTATACTATCCAGGTCCAACAATAAAGTAAATGTAAAGTCTGAATTTAATCAGGCTTATTTGCCATGAAGCGTTACGGGGCAACGGGGCAGAAATCATGTTTATAGAAACATTTTCATGAATCTTGAACATAGTGTTAGTTTTGGGAAGCCGAAGGACTCGCAGTTTGATTTGTTAGGGAATGCAACACAGTAGGAAAGGAAGAGAATTTAGGGTACTTAATTAATTACAATACTAATGATCACAGAGTTGAAAGCAGAAGCGCGGCCACCCTCCGAGAAAACTTTTAGAGAGTTTCAGAGACTTCCTCCCCTTCTTCTTCCAGGGAGATCCTCTCGGATTTCAAGAGTTTTTTCGGACATCCTCAGATAAGTTATAAAAATCCCTATTTCCAGAGTTTGTAGAATATTTGAAAGAAGTATGTCTTTAAACATCTTAAAAATTTCCAGAACTGATTATGGTTTTCTAAAAATTTTATAAAATGTTGATTGGTTTCAAGCAATTATCACAACATTCTAGGAATTCGAACATTTACAAATGTTTAGAAACATCGCTACGATCTACTAGTAAAACTTTTTTGTTATTACTTACCGAAAATTTTCTTTAAAAAAGTGAGTGGGCGTATAAGTGATGAAACAAAAAAAGAAATTCATCAAGTATTCACGATTTTCGCTTATCTTCTAGGTTCGCTCTAAAGAAAAGATGATTTTTCACCATACGAACGAACTACGAAAAAATATTCTCCTTCGACCCAAAAATTGCTTGATTTCGTCTCATCGTACGAAAAGTACGAACCCTGACTACAATCATCATAAAGTACTGCATTTTTGCATATTTGTGCAGTCATTCTCTCATATCCTTGTTTAGTTTCTCAATTTTTGGAGACGAGCTCGGCAGTCTAGTGACTCTAGTGTTTTTTTCTGTGGTATTGCGGCAGGAGGTTTTCTCGGTCTCTAGAAGCAACAATAACTACACAATTACATTCTTTTTTTTCCAAATGACTGGTGCCGTTATTGATCTATATATGAGTGCTGCTGAAACGTGTTCATCCAGAATTGAATTCGAATCCTAATGTTTATCATTTATTTATTTTAGCGCGATTTACACCAGTTCTGATCAGTCAACCATTGACAAGTACAGTCAGGCTAAGCTAAGTTAAGCTAAGCTATATCATTGTTTAGATATTCAACTTTTGTTCAATTCGCCAGTCGGTCTGTCTATTCTTATGAAATTTCAGAAATTCTCTGAGCCTCTCTGAACTAACAGAAATTATAACGTACTTCTAGCAAGTTTCCTCAATTTTATGAAATATCCAAAATTATAAGAAAATTCAAGACTTCTTGAAAAATCTCAATACATCATTGAGCACTTTTTGGAATAAAAAAAATCCACACAGACTCTGAAGAGCCTTTCAGAATAGATTTCTATTTTACAATCTTGGAAACCTTCACAATTGTCAGTTTAACCTCTGATGAACTTTCAAACCTCTGATTAACTTTGAAATGTTTAAGGTGGTTATACAACAAAGCCACAAATCGACCATCTTGGAAACCACGTGCTTTTTTTTACTGATTTTTCATGAGCACGAATTGAGAGAACCACAACGCCCATGGGGATAAAACATCCGTAGATCGTTTGCTTACTCATGCTAAACAATCGACTTTAATTTTAGCATTGTACGAAAATGATTACGCTAGATTTGAACTTTTGATATAGGAGTAGAAAGCCGTGTGGTGAATTTGGAATTCACCACATGGCTTGATTGTATAATCACCTTAAACGATATTTTTTGGATCTATAAATTGAAGCAGTATTAGATCTTTTAGTTTTCCATATGGTATGTTTTACCATAATCATGGGTAGGACAATGCTTCTACTGTCCTACCCAGGTATTTTCATGCGATGTTTCACATCTGTGACAAGACAAACAAACATTTTCTTGAAAGGCAACGACGAGAGAAAGAAACAATCCTGGGTTGTTTGCGAAATATGTGGGGTGTTGAATTCTGTCGATTTGCCTGTAACCGAGTATCCGAGACGCAAATTTTGACGCCATTTTGAGCCTCCCGGGCACCCTAACCAGGGTGTAAAACCCACCCCTATGGCAAACTTGCATCTCCTGGTATTTTCCAGGGGTTCAAAGACCTTCTAAGATCTCACAGGAATCACCTACAGCTCTATGATCAGCTAAGGGGGCTTCAACTTGCTCGTCTTCCCCTTCCGCATTTGGAAGTTCCGTAGGTTGGACCTGAGGGTGGCTCCGTTTCAACCCACCCCCTTTTATCCGAGCGCCCATCTGCCCTTTGTTTCATCAGACAAGTGAAAAACTAATTCTTGCATCAAACATTTTCGCGATTATTTGTTTTATATTGTACTTACACCAGCGGAAAGCAGATTTCAATACAGTTCTGCATAAGAACCTTACAAAACTGTATAACATTTCGGCACATATAATTTCAAAAGATTTTATTTCAACCATTATTAAATTGAAATCTCGCACTACAGTATTATTCTAATACAGTATGTATATATAAGGACACCTACACCGTGTTCAAAATGTTCTAATACACTTTTTCATCTAGTCGTAGTGGGGAAGTTATTTGCAGACAAGCTACCGTTTGTTTTTATCGACAATGCCGTTAAGTTTAATGCTTTCTATTGTAAAATGGAAGTGTTACAGAATGTCGTAAAGCCAAGCTTAGAGAAAATGTACGGAAAGGGCGATTTCGTGTTTCAGAGAGCCGAAGCGGCTTCACATACCCTTGTTTTGGTTCAAAACTGCAGAATGACCTCCCAGTTCACCAGTCGTAAACATCATAGATTATTTTATGCGATCATACATGCTGTCAAGAAAAAACGAACATAAAATGCATTGTTTTGGCTCAGTTAAAAGCCACATTTCTACATGCGTACTGCTTGCAGTAGTTATGAAAAATGTTTGAAGCTGGTCAAAAAAGTTAAATGCGGTATTGTTCCGAAACACATGCTATAAATGATCCATATTATATTTACTTTCAGTAAAATAATTACCATTAAAATCCGAATTACTGATGTGGAACAATCGAAGTTTGAATTTGTGTGAGAACATATTGGACACGGAGTAAGTCTGTTTGCGCCATGCGTGCAAATGAATCTGAAGAAATTATGTCATCAACGATTTCATGATCCGAAAGATTGAATTTTTCAACGCTCGTCGTCTGATTTTGAAAACTCTTTGGGCCACACTGGGCTTAATCTGAGTTCGCCAAGTTTACCACCCCAGTTGACTCACGTGGTAAAAGAACGTGTCAAAAAACCCCGCAAACAACTTCATCGTCATCATCACCAGCAAATATCGCTTCAAGCAAAACGTAGCTTATTAGGTACTACCATCACGGCTTCATCAACATCGAGTTCCTTTTATTTCCCCAACATTTTCCATCCCACCAGAGCACAGCAGCCAGCAGCCGAAATAAATCCCACTCGGTTCGGATCGTTCATGTTTATTTGCTTCCATTTTAACGCCACACTGCACTGTTTGCGCTGCCACGATGAAGACACCAGCAAGTCATTAACGACGAGCAAAGTCGTACAATCAGTCAGATAGGCTGCGGGGATCAAGTTTTGGGGTGGCATCAGCAGCGGCAGCAAGTGCGAAACCGTAAACTTCGATGAAGGCACGCGCTGAGAAAATTATCACGCGGCTTCTCTGGTGTTGATGGAGATGACGAGCAGTAATAGCGGGGCGTATTTACTTTCATTCGATTGACTTAAAGCACACCGCACAACATTGCGCAAAATGTGCCATCAAAAACTTTAAAACCTTAGAGAATTAAAAGTTTGAAAATGTTATGAATAAGGTATTGAAGTTATATCCTGATTAACATTGATTCAACACAGGCATTGAAAAAAAAAATTGATTTCGGTGTGAAACTTCTATAAACAATCTGAATTTATTTTTTCAATTTTTTATGGGCATTTTCTCAGCTGGTTAACCAGTCAAGGGTGCGTGGAATTGCTTTTTGGATGTCGACTCTGTTCGCCACTTGCATTAAATGAGACTTTGTGATAATATTTGCCTTCCGTTGACTTCGCTGCCGGATCGTGACAAAATTGTTTGTTTCCGCACGAATGGTCGCAGATGGCTGGAGTATGCTTGCAAAGGTGTACGCCAGGTCAGTTTATGTTGATAAGAAAATTATTTTGAGCTTTTTAGTGGAATGTTTTCACCTGTCATAAGACGAGTTTAAACAATCCCATTGAATTCCACCACTTAATTGTATCCTGACAGATACGTATTTCGACCTCAAGACGGCCTTACTGTTGAGGTCGAAATACGTATCTGTCAGGATACAATTAAGTGGTGGAATTCAATGGGATTGTTTAAACTCGTCTTATGGCAGTTTATGTTGATTGAGTGCTCTGATGGTAAGGAACAAGGACAATGAACTACAAGTTTTACGGCTTATATTATGGTCTTAAGTGATGATAGAGTACATTAGTTCTTTGCTATTTTTATGTTTATTCCTATGCCTTTTCTTGTACGTCGCCATTTCCAGCTTTTTTTTATGTAGCTCTTTTAACATGTTTTTCTTATTCCATCATTGAGGAGAGTTTTGGTGCTTGGCGGTACCGCATTGACTTTTGTTTTTATTATTATTGGGGTCGAATAATTGTATTATGCGGCAATGAACAATGAAATATCTATTCTATATATAAAACCCTTCTTAGCCTAGCGGTAAGATGCGCGGCTATAAAGCAAGACCATGCTGAGGGTGCCTGGACATAAAAGTATCATCGTGTTAGTCTCATGAAATACGAATGCAAAAATGGTAACTTGGCTTAGAAACCTCGCGGTTAATAACTGTGTAAGTGCTGAATGAACACTAAGCAGAGGCGATAATGTTCCAGTGGGGGATGTAATGCCAATAAGAAGAAGAAGAATATATAAAACCAAATTGGAGTACGTATGTACGTATCTCCCTTACTCCAGAGCAGATGAACCAACCTCTACTATCGTATTTTTATTCCTAATCATCCCCATGATCTGCAAGGAAAATCCAGATTTAGGATATGCTTAATGGTAAAACAGTCTTCGTGTTTAGACTAAACAAAAACCTCTGCGAATAGAATAACTGGTTTCAGCACAACTTCCAAATGCAGTGATTGATTGTCTCATAGCTGCCAGAAAAACACCAAACGACCAAAGTAACATGACCAATGTACAGCTGAGAAAAACAAAATGTCCTATCTGACTTTTTCAATATTATTACTTCAAATTCAACATGTAATGCAATGTTGTGTACGTCTATAGCTAAATAAACCTCTCTCCTTGAACGTAAATGAAACGGGACTCAGAAAAAATGGTTATGTTTAGAACACTTTTAAAAAATTGTTTCGCAAGTCTTCAACTCCGTTTTTCTCGAAATGAGTGAATTTTTGCATAGGAGCTTTTGAAAAGATAGTCGAAAAATGTAATACGACGAAAGAATAATACAGGAATATAGATTTCTTCATTGAATAAAATACAAATACAAATTTTGTATTATTTTACCTTTGTTTACATTCCTTTATATGCATATTGAACAGAAATGATTTCATGTTTTCTCTTGATTTGAATTGTAAATTTACAGCGAAGGACTCCAAAAAACATCACAAGTTGATTTGTTCTTCGACTTTCTCCTCGTGCCAATCGGCTGCACTTCCTCGTTAAGCTATTAAACTGTCGCCTTGCTCGACTTGGTCGCAGTCTACCGACAGATAATACAGATAATTCCCGACGCTACTCGTTCCAGCCTCCAGGGGCGCGTGTCGTCAGAAAAATCACAACCGACTGCATGCGCCTCTTGAAGGCTAGGGTGCCTACCGTCCCTAGTAGGCTATTCTTCTCCGATGGAGAATTTTATTTTGCAGCAAGTGTTTAGAACCGATAAATAACATATTGACCCAATGACCCCATTGTTTTGCTCGATGATAACCGAGCCTGTTCCTCTGGACAGAAAATGGCACCCGGTTTAATCGAGCCCTAACACTCAAAACCAGCCATTTATCACGACCGTTCACAACTCACTGTTTAGTTCTCGATCGCGGCTATTTTGTGGTCAAAGTGCTCCTAACCCACATTCTGCATTCTTGCCTAAAATTCTATCAGCTCTCAGTTAGACCTTTATGACGATCTACTTTGAACCAGCGGCGGCGTGAGTGCTGACGCCGATCAAAATTACGTTTTAAAAAGTAGTAATTTATTGTGCTCTTTTGGTGATTAACATCAGTTAAGATAATATTTGGCTTTACACGAATCTCTAAAAAGCAAGGTAAGTTTTAGTTTTTAAATTTTGATAAAATTTAGTTAATTCGGTAACCACCTAATTGATACTAAGTACGCAGTGAGTTTTCACTATGTAATGCGCTAGAAAAAAGAAATTTCGTATAAACAACGTCATAAAAGACCAGTTGGTACGATCCCATTCAATTCCACCATTTGATTGTATCTTTACTCGACTTGACTTGTTAGCATGAGCATTATGAGCATTATGACCGCACAATTCGTAGATGCTACTCCGTGATTGACTGAACCTGCGAAATTGTACAGAGAACACAATGAATGGGGCTTGGGAATAGCTACCCATTCTCAATGTACACTAGACTGGCCCAGGAAACAAAAAGTTGTCTAATTCCACGGGGCATCCCCCAGGATTGTGTCTTTGGGTGAGAAAATCAATCTCTGAAAATTTCAGCTCAATCGCTTGTTGCATAAGCTGGCGCATTTGATTTGAAGTTTGTATGGGGATTTCAGCCAAAATGTATAGGAAAATACACCTCCGTCACTCATTCGATCTGGAAATTGGTGCTGATTGCTCGATTGACCTCAGAGTTACCAAAACGGCAGTTGGTATGCTACAGAACAACTTCACAGAACATTGTATGATGATTAAATGAACTTTTATATAGGTTTCGGCTGATGCGATTCGATCAAAAACCCAAAAATACACAAATCTGCTCTAATCAATCAGCCGAAAATTATATGAAAGTTCATTTAATCATCATGCAATGTTCTGTGAAATTGTTCTGTGGCATACCAACTGCCGTTTTTGCAATTCTGAGGTCAATCGAGCAATCAGAAACAATTTTCAGATCGAATGAGTGACGGAGGTGTATTTTCCTATACATTTTGGCTGAAATCCCCATACAAACTTCAAATCAAATGCGCCAGCTTATGCAAAAAGCGATTGAGCTGAAATTTTTAGAGATTGATTTTCTTACCCAAAGACACAATTCGGGGGGGTGCCCCTTGGAATTCGACAACATTTTTTTCTCCCCATAGTAATCTGGGCCAGTCTAATGTACACGTTTCCGGAGCTAAAATATTTAAAGTCAATAACGGCGCCGGCCACGTCGTTACGATCATATATGAAGGAAAGGATTGTTAGTCCAACTCTGGTTGCTACTAGAGACCGAGTATACCTCTGCATCTCCACGATTGTCTTGGGATAGGATATCGTTTTAGTTACAAAGGATAATTTATCTGGATTAACTTCGGTAAGCGATGCAATATATGGGATGGGAAATAACACTAATACGCTGTTTCGTGACGAGTTAAAATTTAAAACATGCACTACTGGTGGAATATGAAAACTGAGGAGATTCGCGTTTTGGACGACCGAACGGCTCGACTTGACTTGTCGAGTTAAAGTCGACTCAAGTACGAGATACTGAAGAGGTCTTAATATGTATCTGTGAAGTTACAATCAAGTGGTGGAATTAATCGAACTCATCCTATGACAAGTGAAGACATTTCACCACAAAGATCATATTGATTGTTGTTGTTGGTTTCATTTGATATCCATTTTCTAAGGTGACTCAGTTCGAAGTGAAGCACGATAACGCGTCCTATATTTTCTTTCATTCCAAATGATCTAGCAAATTTCGATTTTTAGTTAATTTTTCCAGAAAACTCTCAGGAAATCCTATTAAACTATCCAGGGGTCCTACATGAACGTGGAAAATTCCTTCGAGATTTCTGAAGAATTATTTCAGAAATTTTGGAACAAAGCATTCCTTTGGAAATTTTGGAGAACTTCTTTGGAAATTCTGGATAAATGTTCCAGGAATTCTGCGCAACTCTTCCGGAAATTTTTCCAATAATTCTTTCACACATTTCTCCAAAAATCCTCCGAAATCTTCAAAAAATCTTTTTTTTCTAGTGTGTTTCTCCAAACGATTATTCAGAGATTTCTTTACTATTCCTTCCAAGGATCTCTCCATGGATTGCTAGAATAATTCGTCCAGGAAGAATCCTAGTGAAAATACTCAGCAAAAATCCTGTATTATGCCTTTTTCATCCCGGCGATAATAAACGTGGTTCCAAAGCGAAACCATGCTGAAATTGACTGATTTCAAACCGTGGCACGGCGCAGGAAGTTTCTCTATGTGTCTGAGCATCATTAAATTAGGCTTATGACATATGTAGGAATGAAAAACTGGTTAATGGGCTTACAAACCTCGCACTAAATAACCACTATTCTACAATTACGTTGCTGTATCGAATGAAAGTTGATGAGCATTTTCGTTTACGCCAGCAAAACCAAACATGGGAAAATGATTCATATAAATCAGATTATTTCGAAAGCATCGTTCGTCCATAAATAAAATACGGATGAATGATTGTTGGATTCTAAGAAATTTCTCATCCAGAGATTCTTCAGAATTCTTAAAATAAATTCTTGAGTACTCTTCCTGGATTGAGAAACCTCCAAAATCTTAGATATGGAATGTCTGAAAAGTTGTTATCTAAAAATTTTCAGAAGTTCAGAGGAATAATATGGCAGCAGTAATACCCTGGAAACATGGAGAAGACATTTTCCAGAATTCATGGGAAAACAGGACATTTAGCCAAATAGATCATTTGAAAAGTGAAACATAAGGAGTGATAAGTGAGACGTCTCAATTCTCATCCCTCATTTCTCTCTTCTCACTGTAAAAAAAAATAAGAGCGCGAAATGAGTAGTGAGACGTCTCACTTTTCACTCCTCATCTCTCCATTATTTACTCTTCTCGGTTTTGAAAGCGAAAAGCGAGAAATGAGGTGAGACGTGAGATGTTTCACTTCCCAGTCCTCATTTCTAACTTCTCGTTGTAAAAAGTGAGAAGCGCGAAGTGAGTAGTGTGACGTCTCCTTTTCCCAAAAGGTCCTTTCGGCCAAATGATCCTTCGGCCAAACTACCCTTTCGGCTAAGTTACGCTTTTGGTCAAATAACTCTTTCGGCTAATTGACCCTTTCGGTCTAAACCTTTTCAGCCAAATTACCCTTTCGGCCTAATGACCTTTTCGGACAAATGATCCTTTCGGCCGTCGTTCGGAACTTCGGCCTAGTGGCATTCGACCGAATAGGTTTCGGCCAAACGACCCTTCTCCAGTTTTGAACATGTTCATCATAAGCATACAGACATGTGGAGACGCGTGGTGCATTATTTCATCAACTCCTTGGAACTAAATTTTTTGTACAAGAATTACCGTGTGGGACCGAAATCCATCCGCCTCAAGAGAAATCAATGAATTAAAAGGGATTTAAATACATTCAAAGTTAATTGCCAATATTCCGGGTAATAAGCCACCCGGAGTTGAAATTAATTACTATGTCTGAAAATCGATTATGCATATGCACAACATCATGTTGTTCGTTAGTTCGGAAAAGGTATTGGAGGGTTATCGCTCCCTTCTCGTGTTGAAAATGTATTGCGAGAGTTCGGTTACGTGCCCGATCCTGGGAATTTGGTTTCATCAGTACCCGCTAATCTGCGGAGGACGACGGAGGTCCTTCGCGGCTTAGTAGGGAAAGCACCTGTCTAGCGTACTGGTTTCGTGAGATCTAACCCCACCGAAGGGAGCGGCTACCCTCCAATACCTTTTCCGAACTAAATCTATCATGTTGTGCATATGCATAATCGTTGTTTATCTTATCCTGTTCACCTACTTGACAGTGAGCTTTTAGACCATTGAGATAGAAAGTATAGGCTTTGAAGTTAAAACAACATAAATTAAAAACAAATCGCCACCCACCAAATGCGGAGTTCTTGCGCCATTTTTATACGTGTAGAACATTATTGCATTAAAAGTAAGTGTGTTTTAATTGAAAATTGTGACTAATAAGGTAAGCTATTAGTGGAATGCAAATCAAAGGCATCGCTTCTCAAGATGTGTATTTAACTATTTACACGCACTGTGGACGGCCTTCGGTTCAGGAGGTGTAGATTGGATTTAATATTTTGTCATTATTTTCTTAGTTTTTAATGGGTAAAGACGGAACACTTTAAAAATAGTGACCTTCGTGCTCCTGTATCGATGAAAAATGTTTCATTTGCATTTGAATCCTAATTTCTAGAAACTTTTTCATATATTTAGGTGCTTATGTGTGCGGATTTCGATGCCCCACGGTCAAGGTTTATAATATTCTGCAAACCTACCCCCAACCGGTGGTTATTAGATTTTCTAACAATTCTGTATAAGCATCTAACAAAACCTGTATAACAATTGGGCATATGCGAAATTGTTAGATTCTTATACAAAAAATGTAAGCTCTCAAACAAATATTGTTAGAAAACCTTACAAATTTGTTAGATTCTTATACAATACTTGTATAAGAATCTAACAATTTCGCATATGCCCAGTTCTTATACAGGTTTTGGTAGATTCTTATACAGAATTGTTAGGAAATCTGACATAGGCCATTATGATCAAAACCTACCTAGTGAAGGCCTGCTTGAGGTTCCACAAGAGTAATGGAAAATAGCGAGGGTTGATTTCTGCTATGAACAGTAGGAAATGGTTTTTGATTAAACATACTTTACATCCGCTTACAACTCGACAGTTCAGGTATTAAATCATAATCAATTACTTGTTCTTTGAAATGTGTATGAGATTGTCTGCCACAGTTTGCCTCTTGTCAAGTTTCAGTCATATCAAATTCGCCGGAAAATTCTATAAAAACTGTTATATTTTTTTTAATTCTTTAAGTTTTTAAGTTGCAACAGTCACCAAATGGATTATTCTATTATTATCTTGAACTTCATAGAACATGCAAAAATGTAGAAATGATAATATAAAAAAGATTGAATGAAGAAAACATTTTCAAGGGGTTTGTCGGCATAAAACGTGACATAGCTCAAATAATAATGATATTACGAATTTGGCGTTTTCGACAAAGTTTTTCAGGGGAAGTTTTGCTACATAAAAACATATTTTTTCCGTCTCACTAATAAGTAGATGAATCATAAAGCTGTATATCTCTAAAGAAGCGCATCAAGTTTCTGATAAAATTTCTAGAAGACATTATTACGCTAAATCGCATAATAAAGGTGCTCTTAACTTAAACGTGCTAAAACACGATTTTGTAGATGTGCCCAGAATGCATATTATGTCGTCCTAAATATGCCGATACAGCTTTTCATTTCCTTTCAGGATTCAAAACGCCGAAGACTTCGCCATATTTTTCCAAAATAATCGATCAGTTAAAAGCAGCGTTGAAGGGTGAGGGATATATCTCTTGTTGGAACTATTTTTATTTTTGGAGTTATTCGCAAAATTGGCCAAATTAGGAACATGGCCAAAACCGGTACAAAATACTTTCACGTTAGCCATGGCTACTGCAGTTGCAAATCGCCAGACGTTGTGACCGATGACAGTTAGGAGATCTATTGCAACGTTGCCAGGAATTCCACAGTGTTCTGTAATCTAGGCAAAGTCCTGGACCTTGAGATGTTTTGGATCCTCGAGCAGTAGTGTTGCAATTAGTTGCTACTCCGTAATTCATCAGAACAATAGCAATTGCACTAGGAACAAATGTATGGAAGCATGGGATTTACTCTCCAACCTCAATGTGCACAGTCCGAGAGCGTTGGTCCTCCATGTGCATCTTCCAGGCCTCGTGTCCGCAAAGGACTACCGGTCCAATAAGTGTTTTGTAAATAGTCACTTTGGTATGGCGCCGAATTCGTTCGGAGCATCTTGCGGAGTCGAGAGTATGTGCAGTTTCCAGCCACGATGCGTCTCCAAATTTCTCAAGTTCAAGAGTACTAATCAATTAAGAATCAATACGAAATTGATGGATCTGCTGAAAGCTTTAGCTGATTTGTGCTATGTGTAAAGGTGAACTTCGAAACGCGGAATGAAATTAGGGTTCATTCACAAATTACATAACGCAGAAACTGATCATTTTCAACCCTCACCCACCCTCTCGTAACGTTTTTTGTATGAAAGGGTTCTGAAATTTGTATGGGCCGTAACGCCCACCCCCTAAAGCGTTATGTAATTAGTGAATGGGCCCTTAGGGGCCTCATTGCGCATCTTCTTTCGACAGCTCTTTCTTATGATAGTTTGCATGGTTTGCTCGTTTCGAGTCGAGATGCGCAATGCCACCCCAGGATCTCGGAATGCGAACGAATCAGAAGCTCATATATTATCTCACCTTATTGTTGAAGAAGTCGGCTTCTGCTAAACGTTCACGTTGTTTAATTTGGGACGATGATATCCTTGATCAACAAGTTTGGAAAATTGGCAGCTACACGATAGCTGATCTGCCGAAAAAAAAACGGATCCAAGTGGAGTGGAGCTTATGCCAGAGAGTAATCAATCCGAAACCCATAATTGTCGATGCGTGATTTGGTGAAAAAACAGTTATTTAGGTAGGGTTAAGGCAGGCATTTTCGTCATAGTCTCCAAAACCAATAAAACAGACACTTTTTGCCAAACTCATCCGTACAAAATCTTAAGCTCAGGAGAAAAGTTCTGCTGTAGTGGAGTTCTAGCAAATGGGCGTTGTTTTCATTGGTTTTAGCCCCTACGACGATGGACGGAAATACCTGCCATGGCCCTAAGTAGGTTTAAATTAAATTATCAGATTATCAAATTCTTGTCGTTCAGATAAAATTGAAACATGTTTCATTATTTGCCATAAACAGTGAACTACAAACTTAAAATTCGAAATTCTGTAACTATCAATAATCCAAGTAGTATTATAACAACATTCGCTTACAAATATAGGTAGAGCAATTTTGTTAAAAATAATGATCAAGAGCAATTATCTCTGTTTTTTTTTCAGGTAACACATTTACCCATATTTTTAAATGGTGAGTAACAATGATTCAAATACGTATTCTATAGTTGTATATAACCGTAATTTTCAAACGAATTCTTGCAATCCGATAACTGTAATCCCACGTACCACGCACATCCTCAAACCAAGAGTTTTCATTGATAAAAAAAATCGTGAAAATAAAACCATTTTCCCGTGGTAACAACGATTCGTTTCTGCTGCCAGCTTCCCTAACATGTCGGCACAAATAACATGTATAAAGAATTATAAATTATTTTGAAAGTTGATATCTTTTGCGAGCACGCGGATTGGATGGCACACTCTCTGTCAGATTCCCCCGGACAAAACGTCAGGCAACCCAGCTACCTCTGTACGTGATACTTTCGCGGTTAGGGCCACCGGAGCGCCATTCTGTGATACTTTGTGTCTTCAGCAGAAGTTTATTTCCACCACCAAAAAGCCAAGAAGCAAACTCGTCATGGACGACGACGAATGTAAAAAAAAGAACAACCCCGTTAACCAACCACCAACTGAGCACCGAACAGAGACTGAATGGTATACAAGATTTTAAAGATTTATTTACCCAAAGTGGGTTGTGAAATTATCCTACTTTATGACTGACATCGCTGAGACATGGTTTCGCAGGATTTTGGTTTTCATCTGCCTCGCGCGACCGACACGATGGCTTTTGGGCTTTTTCGTGTGGGAAACTTTGTCGCTTTTTGCCTCCGGCCAGCACTGTGTCACCACCACCGCCGCCCGCCCGTCATCGTGGGAACGGCTGGCAGCGAGAATGGCACGCCAAAGGGCTGCACGGTACATGAAAAACTTCTCAACAACGATAAGAGCTGGAAATCATTAGTTGTTGTTTGTTGTTGCTGCTGAAACGAGATCCTTGTAAATAAGAGTACTAGTGGTTGCTTCCAAGATAAGTTTCTTTCCGCATTTCACGGCCCACGCGGGGAGCGAAATCGTGTCGTTGGATAATGTCATAATAACCGGTTCGGCTGAACTGCTTGAAATAATATTCTCAATGGATTTGGGGAAATGACGAGTCAATGAGCAGCACATTGCCGATAAGGTTTATATGAGCGGAGGTTCGCTGAGAATAAACCCACAGCGTTTCGGTACAATCCTTCACAGAATGAAGCAAGGTTCTGGAAAAAAATCATTACATAGAAAGTGTGTATGAATCTTAAACAACCAAGATCATTTACACGAACATTTTTTACATTATTGAAGGTCAATTAATTGAATTTATTGAGCTGAGAAATTCTGCGTATACATCTTCTGCGATGTGCCCCGACTATAGCAAATAGTTCAATCAAAGTTAATTGTTCGAGTATTGGCCACCTGACATGGTCATTATTAATTTACAATGTTCTGAAAAACTCCGATGAGAATTTGTACATTATGGGGAAGATTTTGATTTTAAAAATGTATTGGAGGTAACTACTTTCCTTCGATGGGTCTCGAACCCACGACCTTCAGTACGCTAGCTTGGTGCTTTTACTCAACTAAGCTACGAAGGACCTCCGTCGGCCTATGCAACTTAACGGCTACTGAATGAACCCGAGATTCCCAAATCGGACGCTTAGTCGAAGCGCACACAACCTATTTCACAAATCAGCCCTTCCACATGTGTGTAGTACACATTCTCTTTAGAGCGATCGTGAGTATTTATATTGTCTGACGGCTACACACATTCTTCATCAACAAATGCACTGATCAAGTAGAGGTTGTCTGCCCATGATATAACATAGTTGACGTAACAACCAGCTTTACCGATTTTTTTGTTCCGAATTCCGAGTAAGTAATTTATATTTTGAAATCAATTTCCGAATATAACTGACAAAACCACTTGCTGAGCATCAGCAATGCAAATATTGCTGAGCAAATATTACGAGCGTCAGTTAAAAACGCTTCTTATTTTCTTATTCACAGCTATTGTAACTCAGAACTGGGGTGTTGTCGCCTCGCTGCATAGTATTTAGTCAAATTATTTAGTCAAAACATCAGGTATTTTCATTAATGAATTTCTTTTTAAAATACTCCAGAAATTAGTTCGGAAATAAATCAAGTAATTTATTTGATAATTCCTTCCAAAAAGTTTCTTTCAAAAAACCTTAGAAGATTATTTTAGGAATTCTTCCTAAAATTTGTTTGGGTATTCTTTCAGAGATTCCTTACAAAATTTCTCCGAAAATTCCTTAAGAATTTTCATTACGGATTTATTCAGAAAATCCTTTACGAATTTCTTTCGGAAATATCTTAAGGAATGTTTTCGAATTTTCTTCTACGAATTTCTACAATCTTTTTCGGAGACTCCTTGAGGAATTCTTTTGGATGTTTCTTTAGCAATTTCTGTGAAAACTCCTTACGGAATTCCTTAAAAAAATCCATTCATTCTTTTGAAAATTTCTTCGGAAATTTTTCCTTTTGAAATTGTTTCGGCATTTATTTTATGAATAGCTGGAAAAGTTATTCTAGATATCCATAAGGATTTTTTTTCAAAATTTGCCTAAGGAATTTCTTCAGAACTTCTTCCAGCAATTCCTTTAAAACATTCTTCGGGAATTCTTCCGGAACTTCCTGCATGAATTTTTATTTTCGAAAGTTCAATAAGTAACTACATCGCAAACAACTTCATTTTCAATCAATTTCAAAGGATTTCAGGTATCAGGTATCAGAACGTCGGCTCAGGAGGCACGTTCCCCTAAATTTCAGAGATTTGTGCCATCGCCTTCACTGGCCTTTCTCATCATTTACCTGACGGAAAAGGAAGTGAAGAGGGAAAGGAAGAGGAAGTGAAGTTGGAAAGGAGAATGGAACCATTTATAGGAAAGCCAATTATGTAGACTCACACGCATTCAGCTAGGGACTAAAGAGGTGTCACAAAAACACAGAGGACGTAATAATGGACGAACGTCAAAGACGAAACACAGAGTGCACTGTAAAAAATCGAATAATGCGAATCCATATAGGTGGCAATTTGTTGAAAACTAAGTAAAACACATATTCATAACCCCATTCTTATTGAACCTCACGTTGAGATTGAACAAGAGTAGCCGAACCCGAACGTCAAGAACGAAACACAGAGTACACTGTGAAAAACGCATAATGCGAATCCTTATAGGTAACATACACAAAGTACATTGTAGAAAAAACGCATAATGCGAATCCATATAGGTGACAATTTGTTGAAAACTAAGTAAAACACATATTCATAACCCCACTCTTATTTAACCTCACGTTGAGATTGAATAAGAGTAACCGAAGCCAAACATCAAAGACGAAACACAGATTACACTTTGAAAAACGCATAATACGAATCCATATAGGTGACAAACACAAAGTACATTGTAAAAAAAAAACGCCTAATGCGAATCCATATAGGTGAAAATTTGTTGAAAAACTAAGTAAAAAACATATTCATAATCCCACCCTTATACAACCTCAAGTTGAGATTAAACAAGAGTAGCTGAAGCCGAACGTCGAAGACGAGACACAGAGTACACTGTGAAAAGCGCATAATGCGAATCCATATAAGTGACAAACACAAAGTACATTGTAAAAAAAATGCATAATGCGAATCCATATAGGTGGAAGTTTGTTGAAAAACTAAGTAAAACACATATTCATAACCCCACACTCACGTTGAGATTAAACAAGAGTAGCCAAAGCCGAACGTCAAAGACGAGACACATAGTACACTGTGAAAAACGCATAATGCGAATCCATATAGGTAACATACACAAAGCACATTGTAAAAAAACGCATAATGCGAATCCATATAGGTGACAATTTGTTGAAAACTAATTAAAACACATATTGTGCTTCACAGGCTTCGTTTGCGATTAGGTTCTCATTAGACCCCCCTAACCATTCATTCGTAGGCACGGAAAGCATAAAGCCGCATCACACCGAAAATTAGGGGTCACCTGTATGGTGGACTTTTACCACTGGACCAGGCAATCCGTAATGTTATTCTTAGCCAGATAACCAGCTGCCGACACCACACGGCTATCTAGGCTGTTCGTGGAGAGAAGTTGACATTGACTTTACGTCAACTCTCAATGTTGCCGAAAAGCCGAAAAAAAAATTTCGGAGATTTTTCCTTTTGAAATTGTTTCGGCATTTATTTTATGAATCGCTGGAAAAGTTATTCTAGATATCCATAAGGAATTTTTTCAAAATTTGCCTAAGGAATTTCTTCAGAACTTCTTCCAGCAATTCCTTTAAAACATTCTTCAGGAATTCTTCCGGAACTTCCTGCATGAATTTTTATTTTTGAAAGTTCAAAAAGTAACTACATCGCAAACAACTTCATTTTCAATAAATTTCAAAGGATTTCCTGGAAGATCTTCCGAAAAAAAAAATCTGGAGAAATCTCGGAGGTTTTACGAATAATCTTTTAAAGAAGTCCCTGGAGGAATATCCGAATCAATTCCGGGCGGTATTTTTTTTATTATTTAAGAAATAAAATTCTGGAGGAGTTCCCAAATAAATTTTGGAGGCGTTTTTGAAGAAATTTGTGTTGGGTTTAGTGCAATAATTTCCAAAAAACTTCTAAAGGGATTCCCAAAAGAGAATCTGAATGGATTTTCAAAAATAATTCCTAAAGGAACTTCTAAAAGGTTTTTTGAAGGTAAAATACTTCTCCAAAGAATTCCTAAAGAAATTTCCGGAAGAATCGATAAAGATATTTTTGAAGGATTTTATGATGGAATTCCCGAAGGAATTTTCAAAGTAAATTACGAAGAAAATCCTTATAGAATTTCAGAGACTGGTTTTTCTGATGTAATTCCAAGAATTCGTTTGGAATTTTTCCCAGTAATTTATTCGCAATTTCCTCCATAGATTACTTTGATTTGAGATTCGTCCAGGAATTCCTTAGAAAATTGCCTCAAAAAGTTCTACAAAAACTCCTACGTAAACGAATTCCAGAAAGTTCTTCGGAAATTTTTTAGGATATTCCTTAAAATTTACCTCAAGGATTACGTCAGAATTTCCTCCACGTATTCCTTTGTTTAAGAAAACCTTAGGAAATTAGTTAAGGTTCGTTCTCTTGGAAATTCCTTTGAAAATTTCTTTGGAAATTGCTTAAGGAATTGCTTTATAAAATCCTTTAGAAGTTCTTTCGTAATTCCCTTAGAAATTCTTTTGGATATATCTTCCGAAAATCATTCGCCAATTCCTTTTGCAATATCGACGGAAAATATTTTAGAATTCCTCTATAAATTTCTTCAGAAATTAATTTACTGATTCCTTCAGAATCATTGAAAGGAATTTCTTCGGAAGTTAATACGGAGGATTATTTAAGGAATTTCTACGGATTTTTTTTAGAAAAAAAAACCTTGGAAATTTTATAGAAATTCCTCTAGGGGTTCCTTTTCAAGTTCTTTGACAACTTTTCCTGAAATTCCCATATGAATACTTTCAGAACCACCTTAAACAATTCCTTGGGAATTTCTACGGGTAATCCTTTGAAAATTCTTTGGTAACTTTAGAAAAAGTTCTTGGACATTTCCTCAATAATTCCGTCACAACATCCTCCATTTATTTTGATTTTTTCGGAAATTTCTTCGAAATTGCTTTTGAGAACCATTCGGAAATTCTTCTAGGAATTCCCTAGAACATTTTTTCGAAATTTACGTAAAAGATTCTTTCTAATTTTTCTGCGGAAATTCCTTCGTTATAACTATTTTTGAAGTCGGTGCTACCGGGCCAAAATCTAAAATACCTATACATATAATAAGCAAGGCCTACATGCCCAAACCTTTGTTCCTTATGACGAATAAACGAGTCTACATTAAGCAAGGTTTTGTATTTCCTTGGTGTGATTTGTGGGATCAATAGTGAAGTTGGCCAAGTTCGGAAGAAGTATTTTACACTAAGTTCTTTCGAAAATTCCTTAATTTTTTTTTTGGCAGAAATGTCTTTATAAACTCTTTTGGCTATTGTCTCGGAGAGTCCTTTCTGAACCCCTTCGAAGATTTTTTCAGCAATTTCTTCGGAAATTGTTTAAGGAATTCTTTCGGAAACTATTTCATTCCTTAATAAATTACATGTGGTTTTACTAAAGGAATTTCCCAACGAGAACTTTAATGGTTTTTGAAAAAATGTCTATATGAGCTTCCGCAGAATTTCTTATAGGGTTTTACAAAGAAATTTCTAATGAAACTTAGAAAAAAAATCGTAGTTTCCTCCAAATCCCTTCAGGAACTCCATCAAGAACTTTTTTTTGGCATATTCTCCCAACTTTTGAAGAAACTATTCAATTTGGTTGGTCATCGTGCCCCAGTCTTACTCAGCCAGAGTTCATTTTAGTTATGTTGATCATCTATTGAGATTTTTGCATACAAGAACGCGAGGTGGGGAGTAAACTGTCCATTCTGGTTGTCATTAGTGGACTCCATCGTGAATGCCCTTCCAGGATACGAAGGTCACAGCAGGTGAACGAAGTACCACTGCAAATTCTCTAAATATACTAGATATGCAGGCGCATTTCCCAATTGTATATGTAACTCAAAGAATACTAGTTAGAATTTTTCTCAAATTTTGATATATTGAGAAGTAAATCGACTGGAGTTTATCAAAATCCTGAATTGGGAAAACTTTTGGAAAAAATATTAACAAATTTGTCTTATGACACTGACGTCTAGTTCTCAATACTGCTCAAGGGTTACGAAAAGTGAAGCAGGATTCGTTGTTAAATTTTGATTCATCAAAATCAGAGAATAATAAAATAGTTTTAATTTAAATAACATTTTGAGATCAGGTGCTTATTAGTGTCGCTGGTAATTTACTATGAAATGTGCTGTTTGATGATCGACAAACATAGAATATTTCAATTTTATATCGATTTTCATACGGGCGATTCGTACGGTGTGAATCAAAACCACGTGAATTAAAAAATCCGCGTTTAAATAGCTTTTTTTGCCATTGATTTTTCATCCACGCCGGTTCATGCCGCCGCCGTGACGCCGCATCCGCCGTGGCAAAAGTGACCACTACGCCGCCGCCGCCGATTATATGACTGGCGCACAGGTCTATTGTTAGTTCCGAGAGTAGATGACCGTCATATCATTGAGGTTATTCATGCGATTTGGTGGTAAGAATCCAAGCCCACTGATAATATATCCAGGGCAGATATAATGAGTCGAATCACCAACTGTTCAATCAGAAAAATATATTAAGCTCTTTTAGTGGAATGAATTAAACCGTCTAAGACGAATTAAGTACTGTCCATTTAATTCCACCAGTTAATTTTCGTTATCTTTGCAGATACGTATTTCGACCACAACTGTGTGGTCGTCTTCAGTGTCTTGTACTTGACTCGACTTGAAGAAAACAATCGCAACTTACACTATTTATACTACGCTAGGTACCTAATCTAATCTTATTTGCCTACTTTATTTACCTATACAGTAAATTACTTTATTGTTTAGGTAGAAACTTGAAAGAGCCAAGAGCTGCCATTTCCTGATCCTTATTCAACAGCGCTGTTTGTACCTGTCGGTGGATTTCCAAACTCTCAGCTACATCAGTTTCCATGGGAAGAGACATTTCTTAAGATTTTAATATTTGATGCCGTAATTGGGTGATTTTCCTTATACATGCTCTGCTACCTTAGATCTAAATTCGTAATGTAATCCCTTATCGTTTCTCTTTTCGCCTATACTCACTTCCGCCATATGTTCCTTGAACCTTATATCTAATGATCTTTTTGTTTGGCCTACATAGATTTTTTCACATTGGAAACAACTTGTCTTATAAACACCTGCCTTATTCAACATTTCTACTTTATCCTTCGTTGAACCCAATAGAGACTTGAGTTGGTTGCTTCTACTGGAGAATACTAGATCGATGCCGAATTTCCTTAAGGAAATTCGTTAGGAAATTCGGAAATTCGGCATCGATCTAGTATTCTCAAACAACGTAACAAAAAATATAACATCGAAGCGGCATGGGCAGAAATACTTTTCTCAATTTGAGGAGAACAATCGCTAGTATTAATAAGGACGTGGCCTTCCTTAAGAAGTGCCTAAAGAGAAGCTGACACCGTCAGCCATAAGATTAAGATGGGATCTCATGTACCAAAAAGTATTAATAAGAAAGCAGAGTCCGAGTTCATGAAGACATCGATAAAGAGGCATTACGCTAAATTAGAACGAGTGACTTTGGAGTGCTACAATATGCATTTGAAGTTAGCTAAGGATAACCCGGAATCATTCGACCTGTTTTTGAAAGAAGGTAAAGAGGGCAGAAGAATGTGAATCAGACCGGAAGCGGAGACTGCACAGGAAAAACTGAACAAATTGCGAGTGAAATCAGCAGAGGAAATCCGTACTGACAAACCCACCGTACAGATCATCGAAGGATTCGTCGTGAACCGTTCGACACAGCAGTTTACGGAGGAACAACTAGCTCACCTCAACAAGGGACTGGGGTATGCGATCACACAGAAATCAGACGTGGAACAGATCATCGTGGACATGGAGACAGCGATTTCCCGAAACATCGAGCAACAGGATCAAAATACAGCGAGGAACATCGTGGCAGACGCCATCAAAGAAGGACGGCACGGGACAACGAACCATGACGAAAGGAGGATTCTAAAGGAGCTTAAGGAAAAACCAGTATACTACGTAAAAGCCGATAAGGGAAACGCAGTAGTGGTAATGGATAAGGAGGAGTACGACGAACAGATGACGACGAAAATCAACGGAGGACCTTATAGACATTTGAGAGTGGATCCGCTACCAGGATTAATACGACTCACCGACAAAACAATAAAGGAGTGTAAGGCGATCATCGGAGAAGCCCGAGTAAAGACAGTAAACCCGGTTCTACCTAGGATTAAAGGACTACCAAAAATCCATAAACCCGGCAAGGAGATGCGAGAGATAGTTTCATCAGTGGGTTCCCCTACCCAAAACATAGCTAAATGGTTGGTAAAGGAGTTCCAAAGTATGCCGAAACCATTCCCCAGCAGGTCAGTCATCAACACCCAGGAGTTCGCCCAGAAGCTGTTGGAATCAGGACACATCGAAGAAGAGGACATCATGGTATCATTCGACGTAGCGGCATTGTTCCCTAGCGTTCCAGTGAAAGATGCTCTGAATCTTCTAGAGGATTGGCTGCTAACACAAAGGACGGAAACAACATGGCGAGGAAAGGTGAAGATGTACCTAAATCTGGCAAGGCTATGCATGACGGAGAACTACTTCACATTTCGTGGGAACTACTACAAACAGACGAAAAGGAGCACCGATGGAAATCCGCTATCACCGTTTTTGTGCGAACTGTTCATGGCGAATCTGGAGAACAACCTACAAGAACAAGGAATACTACCCCAGAAGTGGTGGAGATACGTCGACGACATTTTCAGCATCATCAACCGAAAGGATCTACCCAGGATTTTGGAAGCGATAAACAACGTGCATAAGGACATCAAATTTACCTTCGAAGAGGAAAAAGAAGGTAAACTACCTTTCTTGGATCTACTAGTCATCAGGGAAGCAAATACAACATTGAGCCTCGAAATCTACAGGAAGCCCACGAACACCATGAGAGTCATCCCATATACATCGAACCATTCATACCAACATAAAATGGCAGCATTTCATCACATGATCCACAGGATGCAGACGATACCCCTGAGCGAAGAAGGAAAAACGAAGGAACTACAATACATCTTGGAAACAGCGAAGATCAACGGATACCAGGAGAGGACTATACGAGCGATCATCAACAAGAAGGAAAGGACCCTACGACGAAATGGACATACAACGCTGACACCGATAGAGGAGCCGCTGAAAAGAGTTTCACCAACCAGCTACGCCCTCGACTAAGGAAATTCGGCATCGATCTAGTATTCTCCAGTAGAAGCAACCAACTCAAGTCTCTATTGGGTTCAACGAAGGATAAAGTAGAAATGTTGAATAAGGCAGGCGTTTATAAGATAAGTTGTTCCCAATGTGAAAAAATCTATGTAGGCCAAACAAAAAGATCATTAGATATAAGGTTCAAGGAACATATGGCGGAAGTGAGTAAGGCGAAAAGAGAAAACGATAAGGGATTACATTACGAATTTAGATCTAAGGTAGCAGAGCATGTGTATAAGGAAAATCACCCAATTACGGCATCAAATATTAAAATCTTAAGAAATGTCTCTTCCCCATGGAAACTCGATGTAGCTGAGAGTTTGGAAATCCACCGACAGGTACAAACAGCGCTGTTGAATAAGGATCAGGAAATGGCAGCTCTTGGCTCTTCAAGTTTCTACCTAAACAATAAAGTAATTTACTGTATAGGTAAATAAAGTAGGCAAATAAGATTAGATTAGGTACCTAGCGTAGTATAAATAGTGTAAGTTGCGATTGTTTTCTTCAAGTCGAGTCAAGTACAAGACACTGAAGACGACCACACAGTTGTGGTCGAAATACGTATCTGCAAAGATAACGAAAATTAACTGGTGGAATTAAATGGACAGTACTTAATTCGTCTTAAACTGTTCAATGCTATTACTGACGACAGCAGATTCAAATGAACTACAATTATTACAGCACCACCACGGGTTTATGGCTTTTCAAGGAATTGCCATCAGTTGTGAACACCGTGTAGTGGCTCCCAAAAAGCTGTGCTGAGTATATAACGTGGTCGAGTCCAGTTTCGATTAATGCAACGACATATAGTAGGAGGAAAGGTGGTAAAATGAACACGTTAAGGATTTGCGTGTAATTCAATCATAAAAACCCTGAATCATCCACCTGGAAATACACAAGAAAAGTCTAAAATAACACTAATTAGTGAAGTCGAGTCAAGTACGAGACACTGAAGACGACCTTACAGTTGAGATCGAAATACGTGTATGTAAAAGTATTACGAGGTGGTGGAATTAAATGGAATTGTGCTAAACTCGTCTTATGACAGTGACTAATTAGTGGATAGGTCCTATTTTTCATATTTGTTTTTATGTATTATGAAAATTCTCGCCGAACGCAACTTGTTGCTAGCAAATTCTGATTTTGAAATTAGTAGTTTTGGCCATAACTTCTCATCCAATAGTCCGATCTGGCCAAATTTCATTACAAATGGGATTCTGCGTCGAATGCAACCTGTTGCGAGTAAATCGGTTAAGGGTAAGTGCAAAAAAGTGAGCTAAACTTTTTCACTCGTTTCTGGTGTAAAAAAAGTATTTTGGTCATAACTTCTGATTTCATAGTCCATAGATGCGGCCAATTTTGCGAATTGTTGAATGCAATTTGTTGCGAGCAAATCGGTTAAGGGTAAGTGCCAAAGAAATTGACCGGAACTTTTTTTATCGATTCTGGAGTAAAAAAAAGTATTTTGGTCATCACTTCTGATCCCATTGTCCGATCCGGCCTATTTTCAATAGGAAAAAATGGGATAGGATTCTGCGTCGAATGCAACTGCGAGCAAATCGGTTGAGAATAAGAGCCTAAAAATTTGACGAGACTTTTCCACGCGTTTTTAGCGTTAAAAATGTATTTTGGCCATAACTTACGATCCCATTGTTCGATATGGCCAGTTTTCAATAGGAAATAATGGGATAGGATACTGCGTCGAATGCAATTTGTTGCGAGCAAATCGGTTAAGCATAAGGGCCTGAAAAATTGGCGAGAGTTTTTGCGTACATACACACAGACATCACCTCAATTCGTCGAAATGAGTCGATTTTTATATAACACTATGGGTTTCCGGGCCTCCTATAAAAAGTTTGTTTTGGAGCGAATATATAGCCTTTACGTCTACTTTGTATACGCGAAAGGCAGAAAGAATCTGTGTCAAAAGGTCGAAGGTCAAATAGTCGGAAGGACAAAAGGTCGAAGGTCAAAAGGTCGAAATGACAAAAGGTCGAAAAAAATTACAAAAGAGTGAAGGAAAAGAAGGTTGGAAAAGTAACTGGATCAAAAGGTCGAAAGGACAAAATATCGAAGAGACAAAAAGGTCGACAGAACAAATAGTCGAATAGACAGAGATTGGAGGTTTCATTCTACTAATCATAGGCTGTTATGCCTGCGTTTACTTAACCCTCCAACACCCACATTTTTGTTTTAGCTCAAAATTATCTGAATGCGATTTCATCAATTACACCTTTATAGAATTTTGTTTTTCTAGTTTAGAATTTATTTTAAACCGCATTTGAACAAACATTGAAGTTTATATTTTTGATCCACATTGAGAGCTTTTTGGAAATCTGAATAATTGTAAA
Organism: Armigeres subalbatus; assembly: GCF_024139115.2. Classification (NCBI taxonomy): domain Eukaryota; kingdom Metazoa; phylum Arthropoda; class Insecta; order Diptera; family Culicidae; genus Armigeres; species Armigeres subalbatus. Next base: position 351,906,229 of record NC_085140.1, on the reverse strand, counting down.
TTTAAAAAAAATACCCCGTCTAAAGGCGGTTTTGAGCGTTAGAAGGCTCCTAGTTGACTTCATTACCTACCTATTACATTTTTCGGGGTTGATTGTTGGTTTTTCGGTATGCCGCCTAGCCATGTGATGGGGCTGTCATCCTAGGAATAGCTGACATGACACCGCATTTCTTGTTCTGCTGCCCGCTACGGGTCGGACGCTATTTTGGGCCGCCCCCAACATGGGGAACAGACGCTCATGTAGTTTTGATTAAAGTCCCCCCACTCCATGATTTGGCTAGTGCGCTTTGAGCGGCACACGGTCGCTTTGATAGGGCCTGCTTTTGCGGATACAAGCAGCTTTTCATAGAAATTCAACAGAGCCCAATGGTAAACCCCACTACATCCTAGGCAAGCCCCCAGGTCTGACCACTTCACTCTAGCTGATGTCAGAAGGACACTACCAGCTGAGTACACAACCCTTAACTGGCGGGCTATTGTCATCGAAAGACATCTATTGGCATCGTGAAAGCGTGAGAATTGGAACTTGTGAGGACCAGGGCTATGTTTGTCGCCCTTCCCAGACTCATCATTTCGTGGCCCATTTGACTTTATTAAATAAAACAATAAAAAGAGTTCATTAACAAATTCTTCTTATTCTTTTTCTTCTTCGATGGCTCTACATTCCAACTGAAACTTAGTCTGCTTTTCAACTTCTATTTTTATTCTATTAGCATTTCCTCAGTTATTAATTGAAAGCTTTTCTATGCCCGCCATTGCATGAGTATGTCCCAAGTAACATTTCAAGTTTTATTCCGCTCTAGGAAAGGTTTTCAAGATCAATTTATAAGATCTAACAATAAAACCGAATAATACACGGCAACCTTCGGATGACCTCTATAAAGAGTAACATATTCCCAGTAAACCACATATCGTATAACAAACAGCAAATAAAGTCGCATTTGCGTCCATCAAAAATCTGAATCGCATTGTATATCAAACTTTGTCAGATTATTGTCAAAGGATGTTGTATTGAATGCATCGTATACGATAATTTTTACCGTAGTGAAAATCAATCGTAATTGTGTGAAAAAAAAACACGTAATGACTTATACTCCTTGCAATATCCTATATGAGTGCGAATGAATGCGAATGTGAAGCGTAATACAATCGAAACCACTTCAGTCCAAACGGCTTGTTGAAGTTCCAAGCAGTTGTAAAGATATAAATTGTGTAGTTTATGATGGACAAAAATCAGAATCAGTTCAAGATGTGCAGTATGGTGCAGTGGTAGAGTATCCGCCTGCAAATCCAAAGATCGCATCCCAAGTAACATTTTAAGTTTTATTCCCCTCTTGGAATGGTTTTCAAGATCAAATCATAAGAACTAACAATAAAACTCATAACTACACGACAACCTTCTGATGACCACTATAAGAGTAAAATATGGCCAAGTGGCCCTCTCTAGATAACCACTATAAACCTCTTATAAGAGTATTTGAAAAACCCTTTTTGAACCACCTGCAAAAAAGGGAATTTGGCTGCGGCAGCTGTCAAAAATGTTGCTTTAAAAAGGGAAAAAATATTGCGGGAAATAATAACAAAATGGACTGATGATGAAATTCATGAAGAGGATGTCAACAAAATAAAATTTATCAGGTTTGTTTTTCAATATACTTTCTTTGAAATAAGCTGCGCTTTCGATTTTATGGTGAAATCTAGGTAAAAAATAAGATTGTTTACCACGCGCCGGCAAAATAATGTAGTTTAGCGCTTTAAGATGAAAACAACTAAAACATCAACATCGTAAATAACCCCCTAATATGTTGATGTTTCTCCTAATTACAATCATTTAGCAAGAAAAGTGTTCTACGCGAAGAAAATATCATTTGTTTATGGATTTCAGCGATAAATTTCACCGACCTGAAAATACTTCTCCTTTTCCAATATGGCCATCATACATTCCGAGCAGAAAATGTTGCTCTTCTTTCACGCCGTTGTAAACTCTTTGCAATGCAAATATTCTTATTGGGGTTATTCATTTGACCACATTACGACTAAAAATTGTGGCTTTGATCGAGCTTTGTAAATATGGCTTATTAAGCTCTTTACCACAACCGTAGATTTGCTCATAAGATCATTCGGAATTTGACGTTTGAAGCTTTTCCAGTAGATTTATGAGTGGTTCATTGATAGTAATAAGAGCGACAATAAAACTGAAAACTAGTCATGGCGGTTGCTGTCATAAAACCACTATAAGAATTAAATAAATCCAACAAGCATGGAAATTGTTACTTGGGATGTTCGAGACTTGGTGCTGGAACGATTTTTTTTTATTTTTCATATTTTTATGTATAATCGTAATACTTTTCTCATGATGTTGGAAAAAATCGTATAATAAAACTCGTTTGTACCTATATCGCCTCCACTTTGGTTCGTATATAGCCAATCTTTGCATTATATATGATTAAGTTGGTTCTCATATAATAACCTATATTAAGAGATATAGGTACCAAAATGTTGACTGGGTTGCCAAGTGGCCCTCTCCAGATAACCACTATAAACCTATCATAAGAGCATTTAGAAACCTTTTTTAAACCACCCGCAAAAAAGGGAATTTGGCTGCGGCAGCTGTCAAAATGTTGCTTTGAAGAAAGAGAAACAAAACTTTGCAGAAAAATAATAACAAAATGGATTTTTGAAGGAAGTTATGATGATGACAACAAAATAATATTTGCTTTCAGGTTGGTTTCCGATTTACTGCCATTGAAAATGAGGTGCGCGTCCGATTTCATGGTCAAAGCTGGTGAAAAAATAAGGTTGAACACCACGCGAACACCACGTACCTCAGGGAAATATATAGAAAAAAAATGTTACCACGTTATCTAAGATGTCTGCTATATTGATTAGTACTTTTACCGAAATTATTAATAGGTAAAATTTGTTGTCAGAAAAGGCATGATACGCGATGAAAATTACGTTCAATCGTAAATTTCAGTGATATTTTTCACTGACTTCGAAATGCATTTCCATTTTCAATATGGCCATCATGGAATTTGATCAGAAAATTTTCGCTTTTTAACACCGTCATAAACTCTTCGCAATGCAAACATTCTTATGGGGGTAATTCATTTGACCACATTATGACCAAAAATTGAAGCTTTATCCGAGCGTTGAGAATTAGATTTATTACGCTCTTTATCACAACCATAGATCTGTTCATATGGTCAACAAGCATTTGACGTTTGAAGCTTTTTTCAGCAGATTTGGTTTATTGATAGCATGAGAGGTTTATTGATAGCGATAAGAGCGCCAATAAAACTGAGCAATTAGCTTGGTGAATGCTGTCATAAGTCTGCAATAAGAATTAGATAAATCCAAGAAGCATGGAAATTGTTACTTGGGGTACCTTGTGTGGCAAGTACAACGGATACACTATGCCCAGGATGTCGAGAAAGCTTCCATCCCGAAAATATCCTAAACCGGACCGAGAATAGAACACGCCATCTCCGGATTGGCAATCCTACGCCTTTGCTCGCAATGCTACTGGAGACCCCAGAGATCGTTTACAAATTACAAAACGCAAATTTAGGCAATTTCAGACCCCTCCTACGATTTCAACAAAGTCCGTCCAGTTATTTGGTTTCGCCGACGACATTGATATTATGGCACATAACTTTGAGAAAATAGAGGAAGCCTATATCAGACTGAAGAGGGAATCCAAGCGGGTCGGACTAGTCATCAACACGTCGAAGAAGAAGTACATGATAGGAAGAGGCTCCAGAGAGGACAATGTAAGCCACCCGCCACGAATTTGTATCGGTGGTAACGAAATCGAGGTGGTTAAAGAATTCTTGTACTTGAACTCACTGGTGACCTCCGATAATGATACCAGCAGAGAAATTTAGAGACGCATATTGTCAGGAAATCGTACGTAATTTGGACTCCGCAAAACGCTCTGAACATTATTTTTGTGATATTTTAGTCTGTTACATCTTTTGAAAAAAGCTTGATTATCAAAATGATGAAAAGAAGAAAAAAGTTTTGGAATACGCTTTAGCGGCTATATTCATCGCACGGAGGAAAACTTTAAACGAGATCCAACATCATTCTGGTCGTTCGTAAGAAGTCGGAAACAGACGAGCGGAATCCCTTAACGAATTAGTTACCACGAAGCTATTGCTGAAACAACGCTTCCGAATTTCAACATGGATTCGTGAAGAATCGTTCTACCACTACCAATCTGATAATATACGTGACTTCATTGGTGAAATCGCTTGATAATCGACAGCAAATCGATGCCATTTATATCGATTTTGCCAAAGCGTTTGATAGAATGCCTCACTCTTTGGCAGTAGAAAAGCTGGACAAAATGGGTTTACCGACCTGGTTGACGAGCTGGGTGCTTTCGTATCTTACGGAACGTAGCGCTTGTGTACGCATTGACGAAACTAAGTCGGACTCTTTCCCTATCACATCTGGTGTGCCTCAAGGGAGTCATCATATGTCCCACTTCTTTTTGTATTGTTTGTCAACGATCTTTGCATTGCAATTAAATCTCCAAAGCTATTGTTCGCCGATGACCTAAAATTCTTTCGTGTAGTGTCATCAATTGTTGAGTACTATGCTATCCAAGCCGACATTGACACATTACTGAACTGGTGTAAGTTGAACGAAATGGAAGTAAACGTCAAGAAGTGTAATGCGATTTAATTCTGTCGAACGAGGAATGCAACTATCTTCAACTATATGATGTCATCTGCCAGCATCGCCCGAGTCAACACTGTCAAGGATCTTGAAGTACTACTGGATGAAAAACTCAAATTTCGTTTCGATCTTCGTCTCCTGCCATGCACACTGGGCCACGGGGCGGAGCTAGCCGACAAAATACCTTGGAGCTTAGGGGATGCGTAATTTTGAGTTGGTGTCTTCGGAAGAGTGTCGTGTTTTGAAAAAATATGAAGCCCAGCGTCGAGCATTAGTTCAAATTTTCGCCGCATAGGTGGCGCTGCAATACAAACTTTTTTGTTTTACGGTTTAGAGCTTTGGTGTCTTCGGCAAAGTTGTAGAACGTGGAAAAATAATTGTAGTTGCCGAAGACACCTAAGCTGTATACCTTCTATTTGCAGAGATATAGTAAAAATTGTAAAGTTTCATCTTTTTTTAGATTTTCTTGGACTATTTACGAAAAATGTAAAAATATAACATATTAAAACCTAGTAGTCTTACACAGTTGATAGTGCTCATGGTTTATGCAAGACTTTTTGATATTTCATCAAGTTGAAAAAGAAATATTAACCTGAATATTGAAACATTAGTGGGTCAAAGCAAACAATTCATGGTTAACCAAGAAAACGAGTTTGCAAACGAGCGATTCCAAGCAACAGCATCAAAATTTAAGAAAATTTTTAATTCATGATTTTCTATTGAGTTGAAACTTTGCACAGTTTTTCAATTTCATCTAAATCGTCATTTTTCGATATCAAATCTTCATATTGAGTCACGACTAACTTTTCAAAAGGATGTATGTGAAAATGGTTCAAAAATATTTAAAAAGCTGCAAAGCAAAAACGGAATGTTCGATTGTTATGATTTTTTTTCAGCATAGTTAGGCAACTAAATGGTGATTCTTAAGAAAATGTACACAGCAAAAACAAATTTTTTTTAGGTATCATTTCTGTCACAAAAGCTCAAATATCTCAAAACCCTTTTTACGAACGTATTTTTTTAGGGAAAACGGTCCATTATATTAGCTATCTACCATAAAAATTTAGCGATGGTAAACTAATGAACAAAAAAGTTATGACATTTCAAACATTTCACAATTTTCACATATAGTAAACAAAAAAAATTTCCGTGTATTTTTTTCAAGAATCTGATTTGATGCTGATTTTATTGTTAGGGCCTTGCGTGAGTTAAACAAGTTGTTTGTATGATATTCCATATTTATGTATTCATCGATATCATGTATATTATATGTATAAATATTATATGTATAAATAAATAAAAATGAATTAATATTATCCTAAGTATTAAATTAAATGTGGCAGTTACACAATGTTGTTATAGAAACTCTAAGAGTTAGGGTTTGAGTATTGGTATTGGGTATGATATCATTGAAAACAGTTTATTAATACTTATTTTTTATTTATTTTTATTCAAATTTTTTAAAATATCGAACACTTTTGAATTATTATCAGCACAGTTTGAGTATAGTTTTGCTTTAATTTTATTTTCCGACAATGGAATGAAACAGTGAAATTTTTGGGTTCCTTGGATCGTTTCGCGTTATTAAATTGCTCGCTGAGCTCTGAAGCCTTTATTTCGTACTCTTCAGTAGTAGTAAAACAAAATGATAATTTGGTTAAATCTTTTCTTTTCTACGATTTGCCCAATCAAAAGTTCTTTCGCAGTTTTAATTGGATGCTCACGTTCTTTGGCTAAACTTGCTCTTGTGGCCATGCGCTTTATTGTTCCTCAATAGCATCACAAGGACCTTTGCCATGTGATGTAGCAAAAAATGCCATTCTGCATCAATTCCGTACATTGATTTAAATTGACATAGGCTCGAAAAATTCTTACGATTTTTGTACTGCGACGCTGCTCCATCAGACATGAAATATATCTTTTTGACTTCTTTATGCTTATCAACGCGTAAAAAGTTAATCATTTTTCAATGAACAAGTTTACGGATACGGATATTATCCCAGCTATGCCCTCGTTAAAGCGTTCGATGTTGACCTTTTGGATACACTCATCTTCCGATTGATTTGTTGAAACAGATTTCGGTTTGATGGTACGGTGGCAAGGCTCTCAGCACTTAATACTTCTGGTAATTCCTCAGTTGTTGTCGATACATCTGGCAATTCCTCAGTTGCTGTCGTTTTCGAACTTCCTGCGCTCTGCTCAACCGATGATATACAGATTGCTCTTTTGTCAACGTTTAGACGGCAGGACGTGCAAATGCGTAAATTTGTATTCAATGTGGACATTGGAGCATAACCAGTCGCTTTCAGTTTATCTATGGTGCTTTCGGTGAGATTTCGTAGCTCTTTTGAACACTTTTTCCATCAAACGGCCTACAACAGTTGAGAAAGCGGCTACTCATGTTGTTCGTAATATTTCAATAAACAAAATCACTTTTAAGTTTTTACTGACTAGTTTGGTGTCATTTGCTTGACTGAAGAAAAAAATTACTATAAGATCTTTAACAACCTTTTGCATTTGTTGTTGTTGAAGATACCCGTTTCCTCCCGATCATAAAGTCTATTCTCTAAGAGGTATATTTTTTGCAGGTAAACTATAGACGTACACGTGTATATAAATCTTTGATTTTGCAGCTTTTGTCTTAAAAATAACATTTCTGATATGTTTCTATCAACGTTATTATCAACAAGTTTCAACACTATTAAAAGAATTTTTCGCCAGTCACGTGCAATGAAAATTATGACACTATCAATACTTTTGATCACAACACTGGATCGTGTCTAAGTTTCTTATAGATGCTATGAATAATTAAATCAAAATATCATGAAAACAACTTGTTTAAATCACGTCCCTTAACAATAAAATCTGCATCAAACTGCAATTCTCGAAATAACTTACACAGGAAAAAATTTTTTTTACTAAATGTGAAAATTGTGAAATGTTTGAAATGTCATAACTTTTTTGTTTATTAGTTTACCATCACCAAATTTTTATGGTAGATAGCTAATATAATGGACCGTTTTCCCTAAAAAATTACGTTCGAAAAAGATAGGGTTTTGAGATATTTGAGTTTTGTGACAAAATGATATTTTAAAGGCAAAAAAATTTTTTTTACTGTGCACATTTTCTTAAGAATCACCATTTAGTTGTCTAACTTTGCTGAAAAAATCATAACAATCGAACATTCCGTTTTTGCTGTGCAGCTTTTTAAATATTTTTGAACCATTTTCACATACACCCTTTTGAAAAGTTAGTCGTGACTCAATATGAAGATTTGATATCGAAAATGACGATTTAGATGAAATTGAAAAACTGTGCAGAGTTTCAAATATTTTCGAAATGGTCGCTCAGGATCGACTGACATGCCCCCGTGGAATGCCTCAAACACAATACACTTCAGTTGCTTTCTATTATTTTTCCCAAACTTCAACTTTCATTGGACAACGTGACATATGAAGGAAAAAATAATAAAAATGACTAATCTACAAACAATTATGAAAATGCTTTTATTTGCTCACTTCAATAGTTGTTGCACTGCTTCTGGGAAGAAATCTCTGGCCGTTTGAGGAAACTGTTTTCTCGACATTTGTTCGTATGGTGATACTGGATACTGATATACTAATTAATGTATGATATGTATAAACTGATTAAAGTAACCTATCTTGAGCCATATCGATTATCGGATAAAAACAAAAAAACAACACATTCGCTATAATGTTTAACAAGAAAACCACAATTAATGAAGATTAAATGTTTTGATTTTGTATACTAAGATCAACAGCATACGCTTTGCCTACTACGATTCTTAATCGATATGTTGTGGCAAACATTTGCAGAACACGTTACCGGGCATCGATTATCAACATAAACTATAATTGGGTTGTTTAGGGGTATATATGTTTTTACATATTCTGAATCTGCATAAAAAAACTGAGCCTAACCCCAATTTTTCAGAATTTTTTGAGCCCCGGAACTATTTTTAATTTGCATTTTAAATTTATATGGGATTAAAAAAATGTTCTTATGCTGCATGGGCCAACTGTTATTCTATGAATGTTAGTGTCATTCTATCGATTGAAATGGCTTATCGTTTGCTGTATAAAAATGTAAATAAAAGGTTTACAAACAAAATAAAAATTTGTTCGAGATTTTATGTTAGACTATAAAAAATCTCATATTTTTCTTTGTTGTTTAGCAAAGCAATTGAACATCATAGTAGTAGGACTGATTTTATCCTAAACAAATATATATGACTAAAAATGTCAATAATGTTATGCGTTTAGATTGCATTAACTCATTGAAATCGATCTTTATCTGATGATTTGTACTGTGTGTTTTGTTACTCGATAAAAATATGGACTACTATGATAGTTTCCTTTATCTTAACATGAAAGTTTAATGTTTCGAATTCAATAACTTCACTAACTTCACTATGATACTTTTATACCAAGTTACAGTAAAACAACTCAAGCATGGACCATAACTATAATCAGTTGTGTAAATCAGTTAGTTCTGTCGCATGTGATTAGTTTTTTTTACAGTTTTGGGTAAAATAGTGCGAGAAATACAAAAATCAAGAAATTTTACAATTTTTACTATTTCTCAGCAATTTGAAGATAAAAAGCTTAGGTGTCTTCGGCTACTACAGTTACTTTTCCACGTTCTTGAACTTGGCTGAAGACACCAAAAGTCTAAAACGTAACATAAAATAGTAGGCAGGGCATCGCAGCGTCACGTATGCGGCGAAAATTTGAACTAATGCCCGACATTGAGCTTCATATTTTTTCAAAACACGACTCTCTTCTGAAGACACCAACTCAAAATTACGCATCCCCTAAGCTCCAAGGTATTTTGTCGGGCTAGCTCCGCCCCGTGGCCCAGTGTGCCATGGAATGATCCCGTTCGTTAGCCACCAGATGAGCATCGTTGCGCCTTGGTACATCTGCCAACTTTGGCTAGCAGGAGGATTCTCTTGCAGTGCTTATTCGTGTTTGACATATTAGGCAGCAACTTCGACAGCTCGGAACTGTTGAACAACATCGATCTCAACGTTCCGGCTAGAAATACTCGACGTGCAGAATTCCTTCGTCTTCATGTTCATCGTACTGTTTTCGGGCAAAACAACCCTTTCAATGTTTGTTGTCGTCGTTTTAACGAAGTCTCTGCCAAATTTTTTTTGTCCAATTTAATGTTTAGAAATAGGATTAGTGAATATTTGTATCTGTCTGTGCGACCAGTTCGAAGACTAGTAGAAATAAATAAAACTAAAAATATCAATTGTTTTGAAAATAGATTTAGTTATTCAAAATTTTATCATTGTTATTTGATATTGTCTGTCCCTTGTTTATTCACTCCACAGCTGTAAGGGAGACTGGGGAGACTTGATCCACTTTTCTGATTTCCGATGTATCACAGCCAGGGAATCAATATTCGAGCAACGCCTAACAATATACTCTTTGTCATCAACAGAGTTTGTTACTGACAAACGCACCTAGCGACAAACCTTTATCAGAAACCGAACACAATAGAATCATTTGCCTTGCATGCTCTGATATTTCCGAATATACGATGCTAATTATGCAATCATTGTACGATTCTCGAATATTTCAATAAAAGCAGAAACTATGATAGCATAAAACCGAAATTTTCTCTAGAAATAATACAATATAACAGGTCGAAAAGATAGCAACAACATTGTCTTCTTTTTTGTTGCTGATCAAATTTTTCGGATCTTTGTCATTATTATCTCCGACAAAAACAAAGCTTTGTCAAAGGTTCTCTTTTGTCGCTTGTTTCGCTTGCGCACTCCAAAAAAATGATCGCCAAAAATAAATAATCCCCTTTCTATTATATCTACGCAATAAATAATTTTTCCTGCCAACCCTTCTGTCAAAATCTGTCAAATCTACAAAAGGTTAGAAACCAAAGAAAAGATTTATATTTTTTGATTTTTCGCCAAATTTTTGTATGGGTTACTAATGGGATCAAGTGTCCCCATATTGAGGCCATGACTTCAAATCCAAGTATCCTAAAACTTTGATGTAATGTTGACATTATCATCAGTACAGATCATTAAGCATATTCATGGCTTTGTGCTGTGAAAAAACGAAAGCATTTGGTCATTGTTAAGAAAAGTTGTTCAAATTTTGCGAGGCCCAAAAAAATCTTTAGGAAGATCAAAACATACAAACCGCCGTGAAGAATAAATAAGGTTGTCAATCCAAAAAATAACTCACCACATAAAGGTCATTTGTCTAGAGGATCTAGATCAAGTTTCCCCACCTTCCCTACTACTTTTATCATAAATTTCTAAAAGTTTGATACAAGTGTTCATTTTACCTGAATACATGCTATGGGATAAATCACTCGTCCCAAAACGATGCCAATCTTTTTTTCTTCTTACGCCTGCAGCATCTTTGTGAAGGTTATCATATTTGCCTCTGTAGTTCAGACCAATGTTTAAATGAATTAATTAAGAATTATCGAACCAGCCAGTAAACTGTCATTCCAATGTAAGGTACACTGGGGAAGTGGAAAAGGAAAAATCGATAGGGCATGTTTGAATTAGTGTAAAATTAGTTTAAATGATCTAAATGCGTTCAATCAAAATGGGCTATCAAGAACAGTCAATTTTGCACCCACTGTGTGGTAATTCATACCATTTTCGTCGCTTGAAATTTATGGAAATAGATTTTAAAATTAAGAGTTGTTTTTCCACTTACCCTAGTGGAATGGGGTAAGTGGAAAACCCATGTTACCTTGACCTTCAATAGTGATAAGTAGTTACATATAACTGAAATCAATACGATAATTGCTCTGAGTATCTGTTGTGGAATAATTTCTCGAACACTAAGTGTATGTAAAATCTATATGTTCGCCCCAAAGATGAACTTTTTAAAGGAAAAATGAGACAGGGTTAGAAATTAATCAACTTAGTTTAACTAATTGAGATGATGTCTGAATGTGCGTATTTTTATGTATGTGAGTACGCAGAACACGTACAAAATTATCAGATATTCTTAGACACTTGTCCTTAACCAATTTGTTCGCAAAAAAATTGCATTCAACGGCGAAACTTGTTATGAATAAAAATTAATGTGAATTATACAATATATTTACCTATCAGTGCTATTTTTAACTTTCTTATACATTTTTTTTTCATATGTAAAACATGTGAAAGGCATCAATACCGATAAGTGGATTAATCAGGCATTTTCTCATTTATATTAGTCCATTCACCACAGGAACCACAACGATAACAAAGAAGGAACATATTAAGATTCACATCTATCGAAATAAACCCTGGCGGGAAGAAAAAAAATGCGTAATTAGAACATTATCCACTTCCCCCGCAGTGTTTGATACCTGGGTTAAGTGTAAAATCTTGAAATTATTTGCGTTCTTGGTATAAACCACTACCAATTGAATGGATTAGTTTAATTGTATTATAATGGTCACCTGTGATATAAATTCACTTGAAAAAAGGATAATTGGTGCAATTAAGAATTGATTTTATGAATGCAAAAATCAACTTTTCGGGAAACCTAAAATGACAGTTCAAGCATTAACCGTGTTAGTGTACGTATTATACAAATTTCAACATAGTATTAGTGTGAGCATCAAAGTATATTCTTGCATAATGTTATGATGTGGTAAAAACTGTAAAGTATGTACAATTCCAATTTTTCGAGTCGATTTTTACACTTACCCCCTTTTTCCACTTCCCCAGTGTACCCCCCGTGTAATTGATTCAAGTAACCACACGTGTACTCTGTTACTGGCCATTCGAAAACATAACAGTTGACGACGATAATAGAACCAGTGAAGAAAAACACATCGGATGATGCCAGCCGGAACAATTAGCGTCTTGGGGCCGACTCGTCAGATTTTGCGATGAAAGTGACTTTACCTTCCGACGTGCTCTGTTGTTGGAAAGCGGGTTATGACTACTACTGCGTAGACGAGCGTGCTCTTGCTATGTTTACGACGTACCTGCTGCTGTTGACGTTCATTCTGGAATTCTGTGTTATCTTTGACGTTTTGCTGGTTTGGAGTTTTTGGTGCGTTTCTGCTGCTGCTCTTGGATGTGGTGTGAGAAATGATGAATATTGATGATCTTGCTGCTGCTGTTGCAGCTATTGCAGCCGGCAACGTCAGTGCGGGAGTACCACCAACATTTACGTTCGAGCCGTTCGATAAAACAAAAATCAAATGGTGCCGTAGGGTAAAACCACTAGAATGTGCGCCTGTTCAGCGTACTACTGCATTATATGGGATCCGAAACGTTCAACATCCTTGCTGATAATTTGTCCCCCGTTAAACCTCAAGACCAAACCTATCAGCAAATCGTTACCGTCCTGGGGAGCTATTATGATCCGGAACCTTTAGAAATGGTAGAGCTGTGGAAGTTTAGATCTCGGTCGCAGATCGAAGAAGAATCGATTGCTGAATTCGTCACGGCGTTGCAACGCGAAGCAAAATACTGTAAGTTCGGAGAATACCTACAAAAGGCTCTGCGGAATCAGCTGGTGTTCAGCATTCGCAACCAGCGTATCCGATCGCGTCTCATCGGAGAGAGAGCTCTGACGTTCGAGAAGGCGAAAGAAATTCCACTCGCGATGGAGGCTTCTGGAGAGGGTGCAGTGGTACTCATCAGGAAGCTACACGAACTCAACATGGTAGACAGTCCTACTCAACATAATGAATCGTTGGTGAATAAGGTAACTAACATTACTAACAAAGCCTGCTACCGGTGTGGAAGTGAGTCACATCTCACAAATGTCTGTCGGCACCGTGATACTGTGTGTGGATATTGCAAAAAGAAATGGCATTTACAACGTGTTTGCCTCAGTTTGCCACAACTGAATAAATCAAGGAAAGGTGATACTCAGAAGAAGTTCAAAACACATTTGGTAGAAGAAGAAGGGGGTTCAGATGTTGATTCTGGGGATGAGGTTGGCGAAATTTGCGTCATTGATGTATTAAATTTGAGGTGGACAGCGGTTCACCCGTGTCGTTGGTAAGTGCTACTGACAAAGAGACATATTTGAAAAATCTACCTCTTCATAAGACCGATGTAAAGCTGCGTAGTTACTGTGGCGGTCATATAACAGTGTTTGGTACAGTTGACGTGCAAGTGTACTACAAGAATAAGGTACAGGTTTTGCGATTATTCGTTGTTGATTCCAAGCGTCATCCTTTGTTAGGGAGAGAGTGGATGTGGATACAGCTTAATTGGAATCAAGTTATGGAGAGTTCTACATCTACCGTCGATAAAATTTCATTACGAGCACCATTGTCTGAATCTGTGAAATCTCTTATCGAACAATTTCCTTCCGTTTTTGATGATTCCGTTGGAGAAATGACTAAGATACAAGCCGCTTTAACCCTCAAATCTGATTACAGGCCAGTATTTCTTAAATCTCGTACGTTACCTTTCGCTATTCGTGATATCGTCGAAAAAGAGATCAATGAAATGGTTAAAAATGGGATTTTGATCAAAGTTAACAACAGTGAGTGGGGTACCCCAGTTGTACCCGTGATGAAGTCTGACAATAAAGTCCGCCTTTGTGGTGATTATAAGTTGACTGTAAATAAGCATTTATTAATCGATGAGTATCCGTTGCCTACAGTGGATGAGCTTTTTGCTAAAGAAGTTTTCCAAACTGAATTTAGCGCAAGCATACTTGCAGATGGGTGTATGACCTGATCATCAAAGTATACTAACACTGAATACCCATCTTGGTTTGTTCCAACCTACTAGATTGATGTACGGTGTCACTTAAGCTCCCGCCATATTTCAGAGGGAGATTTCCCAAATTTTACATGGCATACCTGGGGTCTCTGTGTTCTTTGACGACGTTGAAGTTACGGGACCAGACGACGAAACTCACTTGGCTCGATTGAAAGAAGTTCTGAAAAGATTCGCTGAGAACGGACTAAGGGTTAATGTTTCAAAATGCGATTTTTTGTGGATAGTATCGAATATTGTGGGTACGGTATTGATTCCGATGGCATACACAAGACTAAAGAAAAATCGCCGCCATACAACAAATGCCCAGACCACAAAATCGTGAACAGGTCAGAGCATTCTTAGGTCTTGTCAATCACTATGGGCGGTTTCTTTGTGACCTTAGCAGCAAAATTTATCCTATTAATAACCTATTGAAGGAAAAGGTTCCATTTATTTGGGATCGTGCTTGTGATAGATCTTTCGAATGGATCAAGTCTGAAATACAATCTGATCGCGTTCTAGTTCACTACGACACGAACTTGCGTCTGGTGCTTGCTGTAGACGCCTCACCCTACGGAGTGGGGAGCGGTTCTTAGTCATTTGTATCCCGACGGAACTAAACGCCCAATACAATATGCATCGCAAACATTAAATTTGACCCAACAGAACTATACACAGGTTGATAAGGAAGCATACGCCATCGTGTACGCAGTCAAAAGGTTTCATCCATATCTTTTGGACGGAAATTCGTACTTGTGACTGATAACAAGCCTGTTGCGCAGATATTTTCGCCAGTGAAAGGACTGCCCACGCTTTCCGCCTTGCGTATGCAGCATTATGCAGTATTTTTGCAGTCTTTCCAGTTCGATATCTGTTATCGACCCTCAAAGGATCACGCTAACGCTGATGGAATGTCTAGATTGCCAGTCCCAGATATTGTCAACAAGAAGCGCATCGAAGAAGTGGATGTTATTGAGTTGGACCAGATCCGCACACTGCCTGTTCCCGTGGAAGCACTTGAAGAGAGTACCAGTAAAGATACATCCGTAAGAATTCTGATACAAAGTTTGAAGACCGGTCGTCGTGTAGAAGGGCGTGATCGATTTGGATTTGATCAAAGCGAGTTTAGTTTGCAAAGCGTTGCTTGATGAAAGGTATTCGTGTTTGTATTCCTGTACCATTACGTCGAAGAGTTGCATTCAGGGCATTTTGGAATTTCTCGAATGAAATCTCTTGCAAGATCGTATTGCTGGTGGGAATCGATAGACCGGGACATCACCGAAATGACACGTGATTGTATAAGCTGCGCGAGAACTAGAAGTGATCCTCCGACGGTACAATTACATTGTTGAGAAAGACCGGCTGAGCCTTTCCAGCGCATTCACGCTGATTTCGCGGGTCCTTTCATGGGATTGTATTTCCTAATAATAGTAGATGCGTACAGTAAGTGACACGAGGTTAAAGTAATTTCCGATATGTCTACCGAAACAACTATTGACAAATTGCGTGACCTTTTCGCCACATTTGGTCTTCCAGTGGGGAAGCCAATTCACTTCTGTACAATTCCAAGAGTTCCTGAAAAAGAATGGTATCGTTCACAAAATGGGGGCTCCTTATCATCCGGCTACAAATGGCCAAGCCGAACGACATGTCCAAACATGAGAAATGAGAAAATAAAGTCCCTACAATGCTCACGGTCTGAAATTCCAAAAGAACTGCACAACATTCTCATGGCATACAGAAGAACAATTCATCCAGTGACGGGAAAGAGTCCTTCAATGATGGTTTTCGGTAGGCAGATGAGGTCTCGCATTGATTTAATGGTCCCCAAGAGAGAACAAGATCGTTCTGGTAGAGGCGAGGATAAAAAGATCCGTTCGTTTGAGGAAAATGATAGGGTTGCAGCAAGGGACTACTTATCGCATACGGAGAAATGGAGGTTCGGGGTTATCACTGAAAAGATGGGGAAGTTGCACTATATGGTAGAACTCGACGATGGTAGGGTGTGGAAACGTCACATTGACCAGCTAAGACCGGGTCCATTGAATTACGAATCTCTTCCTCAATTGCCTCACATTCAGAGGGTGCGTTCGTTCGCAGCACCGTTGCCACCACCAGAAGAGTGCGGACCTAATGTACCAAATACCACATCTGAATCTAATCGATCAATTGAGTCATTTGTCTCCTATCCTGTCAGTAGCGCCATCAAGACTCTGCGATGCAATCGGGGCACGTACGTCCTTCGGACCTTAGTACAGTTGACGATGGTAACTTAAGAAGGTCTAATAGAATCAAGAAGCCACCAAATAGACTTGACCTTTGAGAATATGTGTTAACTAACCAATTAACATTTCGTGTATTAATGAGTACATTGTTAAGGAAGGATAAATGTTATAATATGTGTTACCTTGAATGTAATATTCTTGATTTACCTTGGTCGGTCCACCGCGCTCTCATGTCATTTGACTGTGTATTTTATGTGCTAAGCAATAAACTGTCATTCCAATGTAATAGTCCTCTCCATCCCCTTTGGTTTTGGTGTTGTGTTTACAAAATTTTCCTTTGTTTGCTGTTAGAACTGTCATATTTTTCTTGTTTGCTGTTAGAAAACAACAAACAATGCGTGGAAACACTAAGAAAAATATCGCTAATTTGAACTAGACATCAGGCGAAAATGATAATTTTCATTTTGATTCAGTGTGCAGCAAAAAAATTCACTCTGTGATAGTGTTGGTAAAATCTGCTTGGAGACCTCAATTGATTCAAGTAACCACACGTGTACTTTGTTATGGAACGTACACACGGTCAAGCAGTTTGACCAACATTGACTCCACCTCTCGTTTATTCAAACGTCCATCAAGTTTTACCAACAGCGGCACGAACAATCAATTTATTCGACCAACAATATCACGCACGAACGACCGAAGCGCCAACTTAAGCACCAACCATCAAAAATATATGGGGGTTTGTACAACTTCACTACAAATGCTCAAACATGTTCGGCGAACCTTGACCGGACTACTCAAAACAAAATCAAACCATTTTATTTTTTTCCAACCGAGCCGCCAACTGTCAAATGGCTGTTCGAACAACTTCACACACGTTCAAACAAAGCAGCAACCGAAGCGTTTTCTTGGGGGCGGAGTCAATGTTCGTCAGACTGCTTGACTGGTGTGTACGTTGCATTACTGGCCATCCGAAAACACAACAGGTGTTTATGATAGTTTTGTACTTCCTGCTTCATATTTGAACCGATTGTAACCGGTAAACGGAATCACCGAGTACTGGTTCAAGGATAAGTTTTGGAAAATAAGTAAACCCCATCATGCGGCACATCAAACTTCATGATTTCAAAAGTTATCGTGATCGTATTCAATCAAAATATCTAAAATAATCATTTCCGAAGTATGCGTTTTGGGAGATTGCTTTAAGCTTCAGTTCAGATTTGAGCAATGGACATTTGACTAATGCACACAGTTGTCAGTCATCAGTGAGTTAATTTGATCGGTTGGCTTATAAATTCGGTCCAGAAGAAAGAAACCTGAGACACCTCTATGTTAAAATACAGAAAACTTATAGAGGTTTCGGGAATTTTTGTAGATTTGATTTTCAAATTGGTCTCATAATACGATAAATTTCAAAGAAATTGACTAATTCAATAAATATTGAATATATTGTCGGTGAACGATTGCATGATAATTTTCGAAAAATCGAGGAAATTCAATGAAGGATCACGTTTTGGAATATCAAATAATTTCGAAGGTTTCCTTCTGAATATTACTTATATTTTCAAACAGAATAGTTACACTTCCTTGAAAAATTGTTTTCCAGATTTATGGATCAAACCCTACAGATATCAACATTAGAAAAAGGTTCGTGAAACGCCCAGCATCCTACGAATTATTAGATATGTAGATGGCACGTTAACACCGAAAGTATATTTTTCCCATATAATAAAATACAAATTCAGCATTAGCACTATCAAACACTTCAGACGCATAAATCTTCCTCATGGAAATCAATATCGGCTCATATGCCAACCCTTCGAGTGGATAGCGCGAACAAATCACTCGACAGCATTTTTTATTTATTAAGGACTGCCGCCCGGGGTGGAATCATATCCGTTTTTCAAACACGTTTTCTCTTGTTATCATCGTTGGATTGACGTATCGTAAAGGAAGCCAAACGCCTTTCCGACAGAACGCGGCAGAGAAAGCAGAGGTAACCCTTTCCGGGCTTTCTCTGGAGGAATGTTCCAACAAGGGTGAACGAGGAAAAACATCTACCGATATGGATTCCTGCATTCCCACGCCCACCATCGGACGCTCGTCGTCGTCTTCGTCATCGGCCGGGGAAAATTGTTTTCTCCGGTTTTGGGATGAAAAGTTGGATTTATGTTTATGGAATTTGTTGGGAGAAAAGGTCAGATCAACCGGCTCCCCCACAACTGAACAAGGGTTGGCATGATATCGTTTCAGTTTCGAGATTGACAAATTGCTTCTAAATCAAATTTTGTGAGCCTTAAACTCGACGAGCCAAATCGATTCGATGTTGGTTTGGGATCACAAGGTCGAAAAGTTTGTGTCAAAGAGAAGGTGTTTATATTTGTCAGTGGTTGAGGTTTTTCACTTTTCCACTTTCATGATGATGAGACTATTTTCGAGAGTAAGATGTTGAACAAACAATAAACCGTATCATCATGAAGACATCGCATAACTTTTAGACTCGAGGATATCGCAGAGAGGGTTGGCGTTGGCGTAGCAGTTTGATTGTATGCCAGACTACTTCAGGCATTTTTTCATCTGAGCTTTTAGAATTCGCATTTATTAAAGTGAAAGCTAAGATAAGGCTATCATTTGAGGGTATCATTCAAGAGTGGAGTAAAACTCTATTCATTTAATGCCTAGCGGACCTTGTCTGTTTGCAGAGTTGACTATTTATTAATGTTATACATTTCCTTGTATCGTGCAGGAAGTAATTAAGCGCATAAATCCAAACCGTTCTTGTAATTCCAGCAATCTCTATTCGATTCACGCACATTTCTCACTAACAAGAACCTTCCTTCCTTCATGCGTGCAAATAAATTCATTTCCCATACCACCGTCTTTCGCATGTGCCTTAGAAGTCCCCCAAAAACCACCCCTCCCTCGATTCTAATCGTGTGAACTTGTACGTTGCTGTCACGCATTCCTTGTGGAACGGGGGTGGCAAAACAACATTCTTCACACCGGCTGACCACGTCAACCCATTTGCCAGTGCTACTTTCCAGACCCAAGGTCAGTGGCATACTGAACCCGTACGATTTAATTACAGCTGCTGACTGGCCCGTTTCTTTGGCCCCGGTTGATGGTTTAAGGTTTGCGGCGACTGCTAGCAACCACCATCATCGCCGGAAGAGCCTTTTCTTTATCGATTTCCATTTGCTGGCACGGGCCGAACAACATTCTAACTGGGATGTTTGCAGCTCGGTGCCATACCGGTGGCCACCCGCACCTACACAATTGGAAACACATACATTTCCGGATGCTTTCTTCTCGGAACAATGGAGCACTTCCCCTGGGCAAGCACCAACCGAGCGACACTAATGCGATGAATGGGTACGGAAGGTGAAAAGCTCCTCAAGTGTAGCGTTCACAAAGGATTTGCAGAAACGTTGGCGGTGAAAGCGCTTCGCAGTGTTCGTTTGCACGGGCCACGGCGTTCCATATCAAAGCGTTCTTGACATTGAAGCTAGTTATGTACGATGATGGAGTGCTGCGCAGAAATAAGATAATACATTTGATGCTTTGCAGAATCTCATTTGATGCTTTCGAATTAAATGGAGAAGCTGCGTAAATGAAGGCGGTCGTTGAATTCATCTCATTAATAAGCTACATGGAGTAAAGATGGCTATATTATACTTAAATCATTTTCAAGTCCTTTTCTATTCAACATGCATGAATCTTATCAACATTTACAAATTCAATTTCCCAATTGAGTTTGCTAATCAATCCTTCGTGGGCTTCTATTAGATATTACTTATGAAAACCATCTTCAAACAGAATATCCACTTCAACATCAAATTCCTAATCCCAAGTCATTATGTTTTACCATTCTTCAAATTTTCCTCGAAAACCCGATCATCGAATCACATGAAACACTCTGATTTCCGGAACCGAATTATTATTTTTTTCATAAATTTCAATCGCAAAATCCAATCATCAAATTATTGACAAATCAAATTTATAAATTGAATATGTAATTTATACAAACATATATAGATAGTCAAATCCAATCTTCAAACTTAATCTTCATATTAAGTATTCAATCCACATTCACAAATCTAATTCCCATTTCAGTCTGAATTGATCCTCCACATCCTACTGGCTCCTAAATTCAGTTCACTGATCTAACTCGGCATCTGCTTTTTGCAAATAAATCTTCCGTTCCAACCATCCATTAAAGTCTATCCTAAAATAATTTCCAAATTAAATCTGATCAACAATTCAATCCGACCTTCAAATCAATCGCTGAATTCAATTTCCAACCAGATTTGGGCTCAACCTCCAAGTTTATACTTCAGACCCACCTCAGTTTTCTAATCTCATAATCAGTACCCTAAATCTAATCTCAAATTCTAATTCGGGAATGATTGATTATTCTAACAGGAATAACTCTCTTGGGATTGTGTAGCTTACTAGGGATATCCTGTCATGGCTATGATTGATTACCGAGATGTATACTCAATGGTACACCGTAACTTATTTTATCACAATCTTATACTATTTTGCTCTACTTTACGTAATTGTTTTTTCAGTGTCATGAAGCGTACCCACTAAATAATTAAAAAAAAATATTTTGAGCTTTTTAGTGGAATGTCTTCACTTGTCATAAGACGAGTTTGTACAATCCCATTGGATCCCACCACTTAATTGTACCTTGACAGATACGCATTTCGACCTCAACAGTAAGGTCGTCTTAAGTGTCTCGTAGGCGAGTCAAGTACGAAACAATGAAGACGACTTTACTGTTGAGGTCGGAATATATATCTGTTAAGGTACAATTAAGTGGTGGAATTAAATGGGATTGTACAAACTCGTCTTATGACAAGACAAAATTATTGTTTTCGTGCTGAAAAAAAAAGTCATTTTCTAATAACTTTTTCCAAAGACTATTTACTATTGTGGATTTCGGATGAACCTGAAACACTAGAAAGATCCTACAACATTGTTCAACAGGGGTTAAATATAAAATGTTGGGATACTGAAGAGAAATTATAAAAAAAATGTCATGACATCAATGTCATTTGATCATTTGACTCGAAGATTGGCCAGAAATAGTCGATGGCGGCAAATGTAAATGCCTGAACGAATGGCTGCAGAGCTTTGCTCTTTTCACACGACACATTACGCATTTTTTCGATACCTTTATCAATGAGATTTCCTAGCTTGGGGACTTCGAACTGTTGATGCATTTCGCTAGCTAGCGTGACGGAAACGGCGTTGATCCCAAGCAGTGATGAGCTTTACAAAATTATAGAATTCTTGGTACGCGGCAGCACAAATACGGCTTCACAAATGAAAAACTCCATTTCTCAGAGGTGAGCCAGCCTGGGACTGCAAGCTTCTTTAATAAAGAAATAATAATAATCAAAAAACTCCATGATCGTCGAGATACGGCCGCGTTTTGTAAATCTGGCTTGCCTTGGAAACGCAAGCACAAGGCACTTCAGGTGACCCTTTATTTGCTCAGAGCATCGAAATTTCATCGGAGAAGCATTCCGCTTGCGCTTTTTTCCATAAAACTTCCTCAACTTTTTGAAACACCTGCTCGAGGTACTTCCGCTTGTTTTGTTAGTTTGAAATGAAACGACGGACGTAGGAGACGACACAAAAAAACTTTCGCTGGATTTAAATAAAAGCTAAATTTTTGGGTCTTTGAATACTTTGATTTTTCCCAAAAATCTTACATAAAATATGTCGAAAAATCTTCGAAATTAAGATAAATCTGTGAATGTGGTAACACTTCACGTGAGATGTAAGATTGGTGAGATAGTTATTGGCATTGGATATTATGCATATTGCGGACTGCCAAACGAGAATTCAAATAAAAATAAAGTCATGGCACACATTTCCCCCTTTCTTGGAAAATAATTCTGCGTCTCCAAAAAAGTTTCACGGTTCAAAAATTGCTAATAAGCGAAAATGTAATTTGATTTCTTTGCGAAGTTATTATTTGACTTTTTAACGCAAACATAAATAAACACAAAATATTTACAGATGAGAAAATTGTATTCAATTTTCCTAAAAACTGTGACAGATTTTTTTTTCTTTATTTCCCATGTTTGTTATCAAAACTGCAACTACCTGGAAATTCTTGGAATTCGTTAAACGGGAAAGTAAAAATATTACGAAATAAACGATGCAGTAGTTGAGCAGATGTCATGGGGTAAGCAGTGAGCATTTCGGCTGATATGCGATCGAACCCTGGGGCTTTGTTCGATTTCATGCTTTAGATGGCCGTTTGAATCACCAGCAGTGATGAAGATTCGGTATTGATGCGTGTTATACATCGGACCCCAGTAGCGGCTTGGCTGGCACTTGAAAAAGCTGTTCGAAGTGCTGGTTGGTCAGTTGGGTCGGTCAGCTGATCAGTCGAGTCTTTCACGGTCATTGTTGCATTCATCTTCGCCTTCGCCCATCTTCGCATTCCTTCATCGGCGAAACAGCTTGCCCTGTGGCTTAAGCATATAGAAAACATATTTTGATATTGACATCAAATTGAAAATCATAATTTGTTTTCAAATATGAATCAGCATGATTGATTACATATTTTGATCTCACATCAAACTGAGTACTTATTTTGTTATCGGAACCAATATCAAAATTAGTTTTCGATTTGCTCTCATCGATAGCAGGAATAGTTTTCGATTTGATGTCACAGTAAGATTTTTGTGCTATATGTTTTGTTATTTTAACCGTTAAAACGACCAAAAAGATATCAATTTCAGTAATCATAATCGGCGATTTCACAACATCAAAACAAGTTATCCATTTGCTATCAAGCTTTGCTAGGTACTAAGTTAGTGAGAATAACTTCAGTTTTGATTCAACTTCAATTTCCGTGTATTCCTTTGGTCTTGTCATTATCCACTGAATTGGTTCTCAACTAGGTGTCTTCCTCCTGTTGAATGTGCTCGCATCCATCGTCACTAGTCTCAGAAACTAGGTAACTTTAGTCCAGTTGCTGCTGTTAGTGAAGCACATAAGTGGAAATGAATCGGTTCTTTCCAGGACCACCATTATGTTTGGGAGGAAAGTTTAGTTGAAATAATTTTATATGAAGTTGGTGATTGAGAAAGTTGATATTTGACGAAGTTTCTTCATAGAACAAAGCAAAATAGTGTTTGGCATCGGTAGCGGAATCATAGCATTAGTGCCGGTCCGAGCATCGGCTGTCGGCGGGTGATTGCTACAGCAAATTATTCACAAATGTGGCGTTTGCAACGATTTAGATGTTGTCAGCACAAAATAAAATTTTCCCGTGAGACTCGAACTTTGTTTTTTTTTTAGATAAACTACGTCTAAGGGGAAGACTCGGATACAGGGTGTAAAACGAAAATTTGCAAATTCGAGACCGTCACAAAATTAGGAGAGATTGTAAAGGTAATAGCGTTTTTATCTTTCAATGGATTTTCGAAATTTTTTTTTTTGCCCACTACTTCGTTTTTCTTGTGTAAAAAAGCCCCGTCTTTTGTGTGCGCGCGTCATTTTCATTAATCACAGAGAGCAGACCAGGCCGTCAAGAAGCGGTTCCAGCGACAACGGTGGTAGTGCGGATGAAAAATTTTCGCTCGGTGGTGGTGGCGGTTGTGGCAGCAGCACGGTCGCGCGGTCTAGTTGATGATGTTAGTTTTCTTGAATATAAATCGGCTATTTAGAGAATCACCATTTGTTCTAGAGGAAGTTGAATGTTGATCCGAAATTAATTCTCTCCACAATACAAAACACAATCGCTTGGAGACGGCAGATAGTTCAGTCGTACCGATGCCGTCGGTAGCGGAATGATAAGCGCGCATCGGAGGAGACGCTGCGATAATTTTTTGATAGGCATGGATGTAAGGCGAAAATTATCGCTTCGGCTGTCGTCGGCGAATTTGCTCCCAAAATTCTGACTATGGTTAAGTGCAGCAATTTGCCGGCGACAACCGCCGATACCAATGCTGGGATCGCTCTCCGCGACATTTCAAACACAACAGCTCACACGCACGGGAAATGACATTTCTTATAATCGATAAAGCATCAAATGTAAATTTTTGAAGTGTCGTATGCAACAAATTTAATATTTTGAATATCGCTCAAACCAGTTTCATAAGAAATGATGGCACTACATTCCTCAATTCACCAAACAATTTTAAGTAGTTTACGTCGGGAGGTCGTGTCTTGTACACAGCCCTTATGATTTTTTATCGAATCTTATACGCCCAGAGTACTTATCACGCTCAAAATATTTCAGCCAATTTAATACCCATTGAGCACTTTTGCAAGCTCCACTTGCGCTTAAAATGTTTGTGATTTCATTACGAACTGAGAACTTATGTGAGCTCCACTCGCACTCAAAACATTTTAGCGATTTTCAACACGCACTGAGCACTTTTGCGAGTACCACTTGCGCTCACCATGTTTTGCGATTTCATCTCGAACTGAGAACTTAAGTGAGCTCCACTCGCGCTCAACAGATTTTAGCGATTTTCAACACGCACTGAGCACTTTTGCGAGAACCACCCGGGCTGTTTTAGAAGTTTCATTGGGTATTTTTATTTATTAACTTTGATCGGTCGATCCTTTTCTGATGCAGAGTTTGTTCACTTTAACCAAAAAACCACCAGGTTATCAGGTGAATCGAAAAATTGACGTAAGTTCTAGATTATGGCTGGCAGGGATCGCCAAATGTGTGGACTCGTGCAATCGGAAAGGGACCAGCCGAATACGTTAGCTATCTGTCGGGGACAGAATAGTTCTTACTTGTCGTCCGTAACAAATTAGGGGAAAAACTGGTTGCTTTGCAAACGTGTTGTAAGTCATGGCTTACTGATGGTCAATTCAAATCTTGTCGCGTTGGTGCGGTTGCGTCGCGACGAGTCACGTGAGACAAAAGATCGATAAAATAGATATCGGCAAAAAATATTATGCATATTACACATAGAGCTGTTCGCAGAATTTTGTGGTAATAACGACATGGTGATCGGGGGTTCGCTCTTCCCTCATCAACCGGTTCACAAGGTAACGTGGGTCTCCCGTGACGGCTTTACAGAAAATCAAATCGACCACATATGCATGAGCCGAAAATGGAAACGGAGCCTTCTTGATGTACATAATAAACGTAGTGCCGATATCGCGACTGATCGTCACCTCCTCATAGGCGAAATACGCCTGCGCATTGCGCCGCGATAGAGCGATCACAAACCAGAGGATCCAAAGTCTTAGCCAGTCAACGATACTCGGATCTTGAGAAGGAAGTAAAACGCTCATGTCGACGGGACAAGCGAGCGTGGGCAGACTCTCTGGCCGACGAAGGAGAGAGAGCCGCCGCAACCGGGGACATTCGCCTCCTCTACGATATCTCACGACGCTTAAGCGGGGCGAAGATGAATGGAACGATGTCTCTGAAAGACGCAAATTCAGTTTGTCACCAGAGGCCGATAGTAACAGAAATTTGGGATCGAAAGTGGGGCTGGGTTGGCCACACTCTACGTAGGGGCGGAAACGAAATCTGTAATCAAGCATTAGACTGGAACCCGTTGGGACATCGCATCAGAGGCTGACCCAGAGGCTCTTGGCGGCAAATCCTCAATAAAAAAATAAAAGAAGTCGAACGAAATCCAACCTGGCAACAAGTTAAAACGATAGTAAGTAAGCCAAACGAGACTTCAAATAACTATAAATTCATAACACACATCTGTGAGAAGTGAGGAGTAAGACGTTTTATGCCTCTTATTTTATTCCTCACCTCTCATATCCCACTTTATATTTCACACTTCTCATTATTCACAAATCCACATTCCCGCATTCACTATTGTTCGGTCAAATGACATTTCCGCCCATATCACCCACTCAGTAAACGACATGTACGCGTCGTATGACCCGTTCGGACACAGACATTTTCGGCTATATGGTCTTTTCTACCAAACGACCATTTTGGCCAAGTAACCTATTTGGCCAAATGACCTATGGTGCCTTGACGACCCGAAGTCTCTAAACTAGTCCTCGGTGGTGGATCTAGCTTACTCTGATGACCAGATTTCACATGCCCTTGACCCATTTGGCTCCTGCTTTGATTGCGGACTACTCGGATAGTCCCCAGCGCTGGATCGATCCTACCCGACGGGGAGCTCCACGACGTCGGAAGCTACCCCGTAACCGACGACCCGCCTCAACGGAAGACCGCACGACGGGCAAGGTTGATCCAAAGATTCCGGGTGAAGATAGCTTTCAGTTCAATGGTGCCCTGACGACCCGAAGCCGTTGCGTTCACGCGAAACGATCTACTCAACTAGTCCCTGGCGGTGGAACCAGCCTACTCCGATAACCGATTTCCAAGAATCGAAAGACAAAATTCGAATTAAGTCGAAAGACAAAAGGTCGAAGGGACACAAGGTCGAAAAACAAAAGGTCCAAATGATTGAAGGTCGAAAGGACAAAACGTCAAAAGGGACAAATGGCCGAAAGGGACAAAAGGTCAAAAGAGACGAAAGGTCGAAAGGGACAATAGATCGATCAAGAACAAGTTGATAACAAGTTGAGTGTATTCCAAAGGTATTTGTGAAATGCATTTAACTTCAAGCGGAAGTAATACAAGTGTATTACTTACGCCTGAAGTTAAATACATTTCACAAATTCCTTTGGAATACACTCAACTTGTTATCAACTTGTTCTTGGTCGATCTATTGTCCCTTTCGACCTTTAGTCTTTTGATCTTTTGACCCTTTTGACAAGTTGTCCCTTTTAATGTTTAGTCCTATCAACCTTTCATCATTTCGACTTTTGTCTTTCGACCTTTTGTCCCTTCGACCATTTGTCGCTTCGAGCTTTTGTCTTATCAATTCAAGTTGAAGAATGAGCAATTTTCAAAAAAGGAGATAGTTCTTTTGAAGATGAAAAGATTATTGATTTAGGAAAAAAATAAACTTGTATTGTGCGAGATTAATTCTCTCTGTTTCAGTTTCTTGTCTATTTCGGCCTTTTGTCCCATTCGACCTTTTCGTCCCATTCGACCGAGCCAGGGACATGTGAACAGGATGTAATCAGTCGTTTCTGTCACGTCTGGCCATAACGGACAGGCGAGGAAGCCGCATGTCCGAACCTTTCCAGGTGCCACCTGAAGCATCCTTCATGAGGTCTGCTAATCCATGCCGAAACACTTGGGACTAGGCGTTGAGCCCACCAGCCCTTAGTAGACTTGTCTAATACCCTCTACCATTTGGTTACCGATGCATTACCTTTATCGGTGACCCGGAAGTCGTAACAGCTTTCGTCTTCCTTCAACACTAGTTTGATGGGCATCATGCCCGCGAGTACACATACCGCTTCGTGAGTTACTGTGAGATATGCGCTGATGACTCTCCGGCACATAAGCTTATGAATATTTTCCAGCCTTCGGGTGTTGCAGTACCACAGTATTGAATACGCCACGCTAACATGCAGCCTGCGCTTACTGGAGCATCCCGAATGGTGGTGTAAAATTACTCAATTGCATGACAAAAAATGGTAAACGCATGGTTATTTGTTTATCTTATCGGATCGAACGAAAATCATATGGTCTGGTTTGAGCTAATCACCGTGGAATTCATTAACTGAAATTGATTGGATTTTTTCGGTGAAGATGGAATCAGAAAAGCATTTTTCACGTTACGCGTTTCGTCTTACCTTTCTTCAGCCATCATCAGACGTCTAAAAATAATCATTTATTACACAAAACTGCAATCATTTTATACAAATTTACATTCATAATTGAACACACATAATTCATTAGTGCGATCATTTCCCTTCCTCGGTCAAACTAAACTAATTTAAATCTGTGATAGAGTAAAGAGTGGTGGGATCTTCGAGTTTGGTCATTTTGCCCATGGCACAGTAGGACCAATCTTCAGAAAGACGGTCAAAAGCCTTGGGTCACGGGTTGTTAGTAGAATACTTGACGATGATGTAAACACAATTTTGAGTTATTCTAATCGGATGGATCTTACCTTTACAATGAATACAAGTTGAGCATCTTGTGGATTTTAATTTATATTAAATCTTGTAACATTTATCTAACTGATTCAATATGTTGGCCACAACGTATACATCGCCCAAACCTATTATATTTGGCACCATTTCAAAGTGTAGTCCTAAAACTAATAAGGCTAAATGTTTATAAATTATTTTTGATCGCGCAGAAAGTACTTGGTCTTTATTATGTATAAAATTATTATTGTATTATCTTCTTGCTGTCTTCATTGCGAAATTCAAAAAGGTACCCATTGGTATCCATCAATGAAATTTACACTGTAGCTTCATTTTTTGTCTGGAATCCAATCCTGCAGAAATTACATTCCACCACCCTCCGCCCGCTCAGTTATTTCGGTTTTACTGACGGTGGTCCTTTCGGCCTTGCCAATCAATCTTGATAAATACAGCAACGCACAATATGTTTTCACTTCTCCTTTTACTTCTCATTTACCCCAATATAATGGTGCGACATCAGCTGAAAATTGTCGAGGGGTCGTACACTTATTACGTAAGCGTTATTTCTGGGTTTTCAACCCCCTCACCTCATGTAAGATGTCTTACATACAAATGGTTTTTTATTTATAAAACAACAGATTCCCCTCCCCCCATAAGTGCAAACGTAATATGTGTATGGCCCCTAGCATCATTTGTTCTTGTCTCATGCATACTTTTATTAAGGAAATTCAACGTGATCATGAGTTTTTGCCGGCTCTTGCGCTCTGAGATTTTTAAAATATTGTTAAAGAAAGTAGGACAAACTATAAAACATGACATGATGTCTAGTCGCAATGGAGGAAGAGTATTTTATTTCATCCCCTACTTCTGATTTTCCAAACTTACTCTGTAAAAAGATCATGAGTTTTTTTTTACATAAACCGTAATATCAAGAAAATTTGCGCCTCTTCAGCTTTACTTTGTTTAGAGACGAAACAAAACCCATTCTATATGTATACAATCTCTAATAATGGAATACATTTTTCGTAGGTACTGCAGTGAGGCGGCAGAAATCGGTAATTAAAGGTAGCAGTTAATATCTGTGAAAGTCCTCATATAGAAATAAAACTCTACACTGGCGGCGCCAGCCATTGATATTTGATAAAGCACCACTTAGTGCAAGCGCGTTGTCTTTGAGAACGTTAGCGTGCCTGCGACGGCTGGTGCCACACCTCTTGCTCCGGTAGTGAAACTCTAGCTTACGGGTCGGTGATGCCGAAAAGATGAACCATCCATTCAATGGAATATCATAATATGTGGCCTGCTAGACCATTTTATTTACTTCCAACATTTTTGACCGTCTTTTTTGGAGTTGGTCCCACTGTGCGTGGGTGTATTTTACGCTGTTCTCTCCTATTGAAAATCCGCGACCCTTATGAGTTCACGATTGAACGTGTTTCACATCGTCCTGTTTTGTGCGGACGGAAAGAAAATCAATCAGCGATTGTTTTTCTTGTTTCGGGCTCTGCTTTGGGCGAGTGAGTAAATGGATAAGCAAGTATAAACTTCAGTGCGCGTTGGCTCGTGTTTTCTATCGGGTGTACGATCATCAAAATGTTTAGTTCTGCTTTGTGTGGATTGGGGAAGGAGGGGCACTATGGCTTAGCTACACAGCAAATAATTTTGAAAATTCAACGACGTGTAAAATTGCAGCTCATACCATCAAATGAATTAACATTCGATATTCAATTAAATTTTATTGAATTTTACAAGCAAGCACTGTTTAAATTTATTTCGATTTAGAAGAAGAGTGAGATCAATTGAATATTACGTTTATTTGCATGCTCCAAATATGTGCATGGAAATACATTTAAAATCACAACATATTTTTATCTGTGTAAGCATATACTGCTTTTATGCCTTATGGAACGTACACACGGTCAACCAGTTTGACCAACATTGACTCCACCTCTCGTTTATTCAAACATCCATCAAGTTTTACCAACAGCGACACGAACAATCAATTTATTCGACCAACAATATCACACACGAACGACCGAAGCACCAACTCGAGCACCAACCATCAAAAATATATGGGGGTTTGTGCAACTTCACTACAAATGCTCAAACATGTTCGGCGAACTTTGACTCCACCCCGACCACTCAAACCAAAATCAAATCGTTTTAATTTTCCAACCGAGCCGTCAACTGTCAAATGGTTGTTCGAACAATTTCACACACGTTCAAACAAAGCAGCAACCGAAGCGTTTTCTTGGGGGCGGAGTCAATGTTCGTCCAACTGCTTGACTGGTGTGTACGTTGCATTAGCTATAACGATTTCCATGGGTGTTTCTACCTTATGCAACAGTTGAACAATTTCGCTAGCTGATGAAATATTAAAATTAGAAAAAATATCAAACGTGTTGATAATATTCACATTTCAAAAAAGAGCGATTCCAAGCAACTGCATCAAAATTTAACAAAATTTTTAATTCATGATTTTCTATTGAGTTGAAACTTTGCACAGTTTTTCAATTTCATCTAAATCGTAATTTTTCGATATCAAATCTTTTTATTGAGTCACGACTAACTTTTCAAAAGGGTGTATGTGAAAATGGTTCAAAAATATTCAAAGAGCTGCACAGCAAAAACGGAATGTTCGATTGTTATGATTTTTTCAGCAAAGTTAGACAACAAAATTGTGATTCTTAAAAAATGTACAACGAAAAAAAATTTTTTTTTTTGCTTTAGAAAATATCATTTTTGTCACAAAAACTCAAATATCTCAAAACCCTATTTTTTTACGAACGTAATTTTTTTAGGGAAAACGGTCCATTATATTAGCTATCTACCAAAATTTGGTGATGGTAAACTAATAAACAAAAAAGTTATGACATTTCAAACATTTCACAATTTTCACACATAGTAAACAAAAAAAAATTCCGTGTATTTTTTTTTTCAAGAATCGCAGTTTGATGCCGATCTAGTATTTTTGGTTGAAAGACAGTTATTCTTCAATTGTTTTGCCTCTTTTACTGTATTTCTATTGATTTTGAACTCATCAATGGCATCCTTAATAGACCACGAACTTGGCAGCATCGACAAAATCAATAATTTTTCTTTCCTTGTCGTGGCTGCATTCGAGAACCTATCCTTCATATTTATAATTACCTCATCGTAGTCTGTATTTTCCACATCATCAGGTCCTAATTTGAAGAGGTTTCTTCGTACAGCTTCGTTTATTTCACGGTATTTTTCTCCGGGTAATAAACGTAGTCCATCTTACTCCATTTAATCGGAGTCACTTTTATCCCAGCTATGCCCTCGTTAAAGCGTTCGATGTTGACCTTTTGGATACACTCATCTTCCGATTGATTTGTTGAAACAGATTTCGCTGATGGTACGGTGGCAAGGCTCTCAGCACTTAATACTTCTGGTAATTCCTCAGTTGTTGTCGGTACATCTGGCAATTCCTCAGTTGTTGTCGTTTTCGAGCTTCCTGCGCTCTGCTCAACCGATGATATACAGATTGCTCTTTTGTCAACGTTTAGACGGCAAATGCGTAAATTTGTATTCAATGTGGACATTGAAGCATAACCAGTCGCTTTCAGTTTATCTATGGTGCTTTCGGTGAGATTTCGTAACTCTTTTGAACACTTTTTTCCATCAAACGGCCTACAACAGTTGAGAAAGCGGCTACTCATGTTGTTCGTTATATTCCAATAAACAAAATCACTTTTAAGTTTTCACTGACTAGTTTGGTGTCATTTGCTTGACCAAATTACCATAAGATCTTTAACAACCTTAGTGGTAGTAATTTTTTTGCTTTTTCGTGAGCATTGTCATGGTATGTACCTATCATGCATTTGTTGTTGTTGAAGATACCCGTTTCCTCCCGATCATAAAGTCTATTCTCTAAGAGGTATATTTTTTGCAGGTAAACTATAGACGTATACGTGATATAAATCTTTGATTTTGCAGCTTTTGTTTTGAAAATAACATTTCTGATATGTTTCTTATTATCAACAGGTTTCAAAACTATTAAAAGAATTTTTCGCCAGTTACGTACAATAAAAATTATGACACTATCAATACTTTTGATCACAACACTGGATCGCGTCCAAGTTCATAATAGATGCTATGAATAATTAAAACAAAATATCATGAAAACAACTTGTATAAATTACGCACAGCCCTTAACAATAAAATCAGCATCAAACTGCGATTCTCGAAATAATTTACACGGACATTTTTTTTTTACTAAATGTGAAAATTGTGAAATGTTTGAAATGTCATAACTTTTTTGTTTATTAGTTTACCATCATCAAATTTTTATGGTAGATAGCCAATATAATGGACCGTTTTCCCTAAAAAAATTACGTTCGTAAAAAGATAGGGTTTTGAGATATTTGAGTTTTTGTGACAAAAATAATATTTTTAAGGGTAAAAAAAAAATTTGTTTACTGTGCACATTTTCTTAAGAACTATCATTTAGTTGTCTAACTTTGCTGAAAAAATCATAACAATCGAACATTCCGTTTTTGCTGCTTTTTAAATTTGTTTGAACCATTTTCACATACACCCTTTTGAAAAGTTAGCCGTGACTCAATATGAAGATTTGATATCGAAAAATGACGATTTAGATGAAATTGAAAAACTGTGCAAAATGGTTTCGAAATGGTCGCTCAGGATCGACTGGCATGCCTCCGTGGAATGCCTCAAAAGTGGTGAGGCCTCTTTTCCTAAATGAAATACTTTGACATAACTTTGTTCAAAATAATTGCTTACCAAGGCGACTTCTTATGGAACGTACACACGGTCAAGCAGTTTGACCAACATTGACTCCACCTCTCGTTTATTCAAACATCCACAAAGTTTTACACTCAACCCTCTTTTTACGTCACTTATTGGGGGGACGTAAATCGAATGTGACGTAAAAAGAATTTTTGCTAAAATTTCTAGTATTTCACTTAATTTATTGATAGTGAGGATACTTTCAAATACATTCACTTGCGTCTTACTTGATGTATTGTAAGATCTCTCCGTATCCAGCAGATGTTATAAGATCTCCAAATTGTCCTGGAGTTTGAATCAAATGGTCTACCGAATCAACCAAAACCTTCATGATATCCCAAGTCGTGGTATCAACTCAATTATGTCCTCCGAGCATTTGTCTTTTACTTGCGTCTCAAAACAAGACATATGAGGTGTTGTAAGATCTCCAAATTATCCTGAAGTTTGAATCAAATGGTCCACCGAATCAACCAAGGCTTCCATGATGTCCCCAGTCTCAGTGTCAACCCAATTTTGTCCTCCGATTATTTGTCTTTCACATCCGTCTTTAGTTCTTGCATGTATGAAGTTGTAAGATCTCCAAATTGTCCTGGAGTTTGAATCAAATGGTCTACCAAATCTACTGAGGCTTGCACGATGTCCTCAGCCGCGGTATCATCCCAATCATGCCCTCCGAGTATTTGTCTTTCACTTGCGTCTCAAGTCCAGGTATATGAGATGTTGTAAGATCTCCAAATTGTCCTGGAGTTTGAATCAAATGGTCTACATAATCAACCAAGGCTGCCACGATGTCCAGAGCCACGATGTCAACCCAATTTTATCTTTTGTGTATTAGTCTTTTACTAACATCTGTAGTCCAGGTATATGAGGTGTTGTAAGATCTCCAAAATATCCTGGAGTTGAAAACAAAAAATCTAATTAATCAACCAAGGCTTCCATGGTGCTCCCAACCGCGGTATCAACCCAATTATGTCCTCCGATTATTTGTCTTTCATTTACGTCTCAAATCCAGGCATATAAGATTTTTTAAGATCTCCAAATTGTTCTGGAAATATAATCAAATGGTCTACCGAATCTACTGAGGCTTGCACGATGTCCTCAGCTGCGGTATCATCCCACTCATGCCCTCCGAGTATTTGTCTTTCACTTACGTCTCAAGTCCATGTATATGAGATGTTTTAAGATTTGCAAATTGTCCTGGAGTTTGAATCAAATGGTCTACAGAATCAACCAAGGCTTCCACGATGTCTCCAGCCTCGATGTCAACCCAACTTTGTCTTCTGAGTATTGGTCTTTTACTAACGTCTCAAATACAGGCATATTCGATATTGTAAGATCTCCAAATTGTCCTGGAGTTTGAATCAAATGGTGTAATGAATCAACCAAGGCTTTCATGGTGCCCCCAGCCGCGATATCAAACCAATTATGTCCTCCGATTATTTGTCTTTCACTTACGTCTCAAATACAGGCATATGATACGTTTTAAGTTCTGGAGTTTGAATCAAATGTTCTGCCGAATCAAACAAAGCTTTCACGATGTCCTAAGCCGCGGTGTCAACCCAATTTTGTCTTCTAAGCATTGGTCTTTTACTAACGTCTCAAATACAGGTATATGAGATGTTCTAAGATCTCCAAATTGTCCTGGAGTTTGAATAAAATAGTCTACAGAATCAACCAAGGCTTCCACGATGTCGCCAGCCTCGATGTCAACCCAACTATGTCTTCTGAGTATTGGTCTTTTACTAACGGATCAAATACAGGCATATTCGATATTGTTAAATCTCCAAATTGTCCGGGAGCTTAAAAATGGTCTATCGAATCAACCAAAGATTTCATGATGTCCTAAGCCGTGGTATCAACTCCAATATGTTCTCTAAATATTTTTCTTTCACTTGCATCTCAAAACAAGACATATGAGGTGTTGTAAGATCTCCAAATTGTCCTGGAGTTTGAATCGAATGGTCTAATGAATCAACCAAGGCTACCATGGTTCCCCCAACCGCAGTGTCAACCCAATTTTGTCTTCTGAGTATTAGTCTTTCACTTGAGTCACAAATTTTAGCATGTAAGATGTTGTAAGATCTTCAAATTGTCCTGGAGTTTGAATCAAATGGTCTACCAAATCAACCAAGGCTTTCATGATTTCTTCACTCGCGGTATCAACTCAATAATATTCCCCGAGTGTTTGTCTTTCACTCGTCTTAAATCAAGGCATATGAGGTGTTGTAAGATCTCAAAGTTCTCCTGGAATTTGGATAGTTTGCGAATTGCGTCTCAAATTCTGACATGTAACATGCTGTAAGATCTCCCAATTGTTCTAGAGATTGAATCAAATGGTCTACCGAATCAATCAAGGCTTCCATTATGTCCCCGGCCACGAAGTCTAGACTTCAGATATTTCTTCGATGAACTGGAGTGGAATAATTGTTAAATGCGTATCTAATATGGATCTATGGATCAAAATGGGATGAACCATTTAAAAATAATAATCCTGTAGACCTAAAGACCAGTACTCCATGACTTTTATAAATTACCTGGAATGGAACAATAGTTGAAGAGGTATCCAATTTAGTCCTATGGATCAAAACGGGTATGAGCAAGTTTTTTTTAAGAGATAACAGCCTTTTGGTTACGCGTGTTGACCGTAAGGTTTATATTTCAGGGATGGATGATATTCATGGATGATCTGCAATGGAACAATAGTTGAAGCCGTAATCACTTTAGTTCTATGGATCAAAAAGGGCATGGCCCATATGAATTGCCGAATTTAGTCACAATAAAATTGCTATAACCATCCCTACACACATTTTAGTATTATGCTGATTTTACCGAAGTCATGTAGAGCAAATAATGGTTTTCATGACCGTTATAGAACTAAAAATGTTCCTAGGGATGATTGTCTGACTTGTGCTGCGCAGGTTGTTACTGGGGTTGCTGGGGGCCAAAAATGTGCTGATACCACGGCATGGGGCATCATGGAAGCCTTGGTTGATCTGGCAGACCATTTAATTCAAACTCCAGAACAATTTTGTTATCTTACTACATCTCATATGTCTGGATTTAAGATGCAAGTGAATGAAAATTATTCGGAGGACATAATTGGGTTGATACCGCAGCTATGAACATCATGAAAGCCTTGGTTGATTCGGCAGACCATTTGATTCAAACTCCAGGACGATTTTTAGATCTTACTACATCTCATATGTCTGGATTTGAGACGCAAGTCAAAGAAAATTATTCGGAGGACATAATTGGGTTGATACCGCAGCTATGGACATCATGTAAGCCTTGGTTGATTCGGCAGACCATTTGATTCAAACTCCAGAACGGTTTGGAGATCTTAACACATCTCATATGTCTTGTTTTGAGACGCAAGTGAAAGAAAATTACTCGCAGGACATAATTGGGTTGATACCGCAGCTATGGACATCATGGAAGCCTTGGTTGATTCGGCAGACCATTTGATTCAAACTCCAGAACGATTTGGAGATCTTACTACATCTCATATGTCTGGATTTGAGACGCAAGTGAAAGAAAATTACTAGGAGGACATAACTGGGTGGATACCGCAGCTATGGACTTCATGGAAGCCTTGGTTGATTCGGAAGACCATTTGATTCAAACTCCAGGACGATTTGGAGATCTTACTACATCTTATATGTCTGGATTTGAGACGCAAGTGAAAGACAAATACTCGAAGGGCATTATTGGGTTGATACCGCGGCTGGGGACATCATGGAAGCCTCGGTGGATTCGGAAGACCATTAAATTCAAACTCCAGGACGATTTGGAGATCTTACTACATCTTATATGTCTGGATTTGAGACTCAAGTGAAAGACAAATACTCGGAGGACATAAATGGGTTGATACCACTGCTGAGGACATCATGGAAGTCTCGGTTGATTCGGCACACCATTTGATTCAAACTCCAGGACGATTTGGAGATCTTACTACATCTCATATGTCTGGATTTGAGACGCAAGTGAAAGTAAAATACTCGGAGGACATAATTGGGTCATTGCCGGAGCTATGGATATCATGGAAGCCTTGGTTGATTTTTCAGAACATTTGATTCAAACTCCAGGACGATTTGGAGATCTTACTACATCTCATATGTCTGGATTTGAGACCCAAGTGAAAGACAAATACTCGGAGGACATAATTGGGTTGATACCGCGGCTGGGGACATCATGAAAGCTTTGGTTGATTCGGCAGACCATTTGATTCAAACTCCAGGACGATTTGGAGATCTTACTACATCTCATATGTCTGGATTTGAGACGCAAGTGAAAGTAAAATACTCGGAGGACATAATTGGGTCATTGCCGCAGCTATGGATAACATGGAAGCCTTGGTTGATTCTTCAGAACATTTGATTCAAACTCCAGGACGATTTAGAGATCTTACTACATCTAATACATCTGGATTTGAGACCCAATTGAAAGACAAATACTCGGAGGACATACTTGGGTTGATACCGCGGTTGGAGACATCATGAAAGCTTTGATTGATTCGGCAGACCATTTGATTCAAACTCAAGGGCAATTTGGAGATCTTAGAACAACTCATATGCCTACATTTGAGACGCAAGTGAAAGACAAATACTCGGAGGACATATTTGGGATGAATCCGCGGCTGAGAAGTCTAGGGAATTCTTGGATGACCAGGAAAGGAACGGCTGCTTAAGGCATATTGAGTTTGGTTCAATAGATCATATAGAGCATGAACCATTTAATAAAAGAGATAACATTCGGTATCGCGGGTAGACCTCAAGACTTATAATCCAGGGAATTTTTGTATGACCTGGAACGAAATTTGGTTCAATATATCAAATTGGGCATAAACCATTTTTTACAATAGATAACAGATCATTCGCCACGCTTGTAGACCTTAGCTCCTCGGTTACGCGTGTAGACTCCAGGAAATTCTTGGATGACCTGGAACGGAACAATTGAAGCCAAAAGATGTATATACAAAGCATCTACTTCGTTCTTTGGGTTTCTAAGAGTGCCTTCTTATAGGCTTACTTTTGGATGTCAATAATGTTTCAAATTCTTTTTACGTCACGTGCCGTAAAAAGGAGGCCGTAAAACGAAGTGACGTAAAAAAAACTGCCGTAAAAAGAGGGTTGAGTGTACCAACAGCGGCACGAACAATCAATATATTCGACCAACAATATCACACACGAACGACCGAAGCGCCGACTGGAGCACCAACCATCAAAAAATATATGAGGGTTTGTGCAACTTCACTACAAATGCTCAAACATGTTCGGCTAACCTTGACTCCACCCCCGGCAGCTCAAACCAAAATCAAACCGTTTTAATTTTTTCCAACCGAGCCGCCAACTGTCAAATGGTTGTTCGAACAACTTCACACACGTTCAAACATAGCAGCAACCGAAGCGTTTTCTTGGGGGCGGAGTCAATGTTCGTCCAACTGCTTGACTGGTGTGTACGTTGCATTATATATTACCTTCTCTGCCAACCAACTTTCTCTTTCTCGTGCCGCTGAAGGAGATGTAGAGGATTCCTCGGTCTCTTGTAGCAATGAGTGTCGAACTAAATTTCCTCTCCTAATCCTAAATTGACTGTGAGAACGTGGACGTGCTGTTTCTCTGCCAATCATGACTAGCAACTACGAAATATACTTTACATCAACTACTGTATTTGAATGAGTTGAGTGCTTCGGCCATTCAATTACATTATATTGGCAAACCTATTCTGAATAGATGAGCTAAATATCTCCACTTGTACTGATTATTTTCAATTTCAATACTAAACTGTAGCTTTTTAGATTCGTAA
Source organism: Armigeres subalbatus (assembly GCF_024139115.2). Classification (NCBI taxonomy): domain Eukaryota; kingdom Metazoa; phylum Arthropoda; class Insecta; order Diptera; family Culicidae; genus Armigeres; species Armigeres subalbatus. The sequence continues at coordinate 351,867,029 of NC_085140.1, read as the reverse complement.
TAAAAGCAGTCTACTATTGATGTACTGGACTCGATTAGTAATCTTAACAGCAATAAAAAAATGGAACTATGATTCATGGGCCTTCGTAATAGTTTGAACGGTCTGGAAAATTTACGACCCTACTATTGGCTGCGAACGTCTGCACTCTCAGGCTCTCCAATTGTTCATTCGTTTCAAATAAATTTTCTTTTCAAGATACCAGATAAAACCAACTCAACAAATTTCCAGTCAACCATGAAAAACTACCCGGAATTCAGGGGCAGTTAATTTATTTAGTCCCAATTGCTACTACCAACAAAAAAAGTTTCTAATTTTCCCACTGGGGGCCACATCACAACGGCCATAAATCAATCACTGACCCGGTTCGGAGTTTCGAACACAAAACAAAAACCGACCAACATGGCTTTATGAAATGTGACACATGGCTTCTCGCATTTGGTTCCATTTTAAATTTCCGTGACTCGAGCCGCCGCCAAACGTGGGCGCAGATATGGGTGCCTAGGTACCTAAATTGAAAGCGAAAATTTCCCGACTCGATTGAAGTTGTCAGATTGCGCACATCGGCTTCTCCCACCATGCCCACGATTGGTTGACATATGCATCCTCTTGTCGTTGTCATCGTGATGAAATGTACTTGTTCTTGTGGAAAGTGACATGTGTTCACTTTGAAATGGCACTTCGGGAGAAAAAGAATTTGAGATCCAACGATATCTAAAACGAGCTGTCGCTAGCAATGATAAGATGAAATCACTGACAACATGATTCAATACCAAGCTCAAGGTTTTACTTTTCTTATTCAATGAGCGGATCGTGATGGCACTTATGCAAAGTTATAAATATAGGTGAGTATCCAGAAGAAATGCGAGGGAAACTTAAAATTTTTCATAAACATATAAATTTAGAAAAAAATTCCGTGGAAATTTAAAATTCAAAAGCATTAGAAGGTCAAAAGAAATTCAGAAGAACTCCCATGAGAATAAGAATAACTTCACATGTTAATAAGAAGAATATTTCATAAAAATATAGAAGGACTTCCTATGGAAAATAAAAAAATCAAAATCGAGCCAGAAATTGAACCTGCTAATAGTGAATATCAATTAACTTATATCTGGGTCAAAATGGTGCTTATTTATGTTAGGGAAGACAGCTCCACCCTTCTGTAGGATTATTCCAGATTTTTTTTTCCTTTTCAAATTCTTCTGTGTCTATGAGTACTACGAATAATCGCGACTCAAACGTACACCACCCAACTCTTCCCATTCGAGGGTGCACGTTCACGTTCGTGCTACCTTCAATCGCTCATTTCCAGGAATTTCTTTTCCATCATCAATTATGCATTATGAAGGACATCCAGTTGCTGCTGTGCGACGGTGTGAGTAAAATTGTTTCGAGCCTGTCACCGGTAATATTTTCCTCGGTAAATACAACCTCAGCATAATTAATGCTTTTAGCTGCCGGAATCACAATGTCATTCGTCAGCTAATCTAATTCCAACTCGCTGTATGAGGCTACACGGGTCCAGTAGAACGAAATGTTCTCTAGTCCATTTGAAGCCGCCTCGTCCGTCGTTCAGCTACCACACCGTGATGCACTTCCAACCGAATGGAGGGGGCCGGGCACTCCATTGCTGGTAAGTCGCAGTCAAGCCGCATATGCTGTTTCCTGTCACGTCAACTACCGACCACGGACTATTGTGACTGCTGATTCTCTCATCATGTGCCACTTGTAGTTATAAATCTCATGTTCCCTAGGAGTTCTTCCTATTGTATGGACTATGGACAGAGCGGGACCAACCCTGTTGCTCGTCATTGTTGATTGGTTTCGGTCAGGTTCCCAGAGGCAGGACATTGTTGTAGCCGGGTGAAGTACCTTTAACCGACTTTGGACAACAAGTGCACTCGGTGCATTTGTGTTGTAATTATGCATAACGAATGGGTTTGAAGTGTGGCATTTGAATGCTATCATGTAATTAATTGTTAATTGTCTGATGGAAACATTGTCCTCGTGATTGCGCATAGCTCTTGTTAGTTGACTGGTTTCAGCTGGCGACATATAGCCATAATTATTTATCAGATTGTCTGTTCATATTAACTAGTGGAGCTTGCTCGTTCATTCATATACAGAGAAAATCAATTATCGGTCGTGAATGACAACCTCCATTCTGTCAAGGATATTAAGTTGTGGGAAAACACTGTTGGAAATATGAATCTTCCAGAGTTGGGAATGTCAGTAAAGTTTAAATTGTTGTAAATCAATAAATAAATTACTTGTTGGATGATGTCACCAATCAATCTTTCAAAATAGAGCTAAAATCTAAAATATCAATATGTCTAGGGTTGGTTTATATTACAGAAAATATGTTTTCTTATTATTCTCTTAACCGTAACTCTTCAGATAATTTATCCTATTCGCATTATCTGATAGCTAAGACATAAAAGATTCGAAGTAGAAGAACCAGCCACAAACTAAAAGAACAAACATCATCAAACCCTCGTCGTTCCTATCGACCGAGACTATCAGCTTAGGAAAATCGTAAAAATAATCCAAGCACACTTTATTGACAAAGTTTGCACTGGTTTAATAAGATTAGATCGTTAATTAACGTACGATTTTATCCGATTGCAAACGTATGGTTTAGTGTTTTTCCATGCATGGGTGGATGAGTTCGCGTGACAGTTGCTTAAAGACTAGACGTTGATATGTTCTTACTGAATCTGGCCTGACGGAGACAGAAGAAATATTTATTGACTCTTGTTTTCAAATCAAAAAACATACAATTAAAACTTATTAATTGTTCGAACATCTAGTTGCCTAATCCACTTAAGACTTAAGGGATAAGACTTCCCCAGAATGTTGCAAAACAGCCAGCTTAGAAAATCCCAAGGGATAATTATTCTTCAGGTTTTTTTTCTGCTTCTCTTATCGCTGCTTACGGCTAGTCCAGCCACTTGAACTAAATCCAACAATAACGATGCCTATCCTCCGCAGATTGTCCTAAGTAAACAGTTTCCCTTCATATCGGCTCAACAGCTTTGTTTATTCATTCTACGGAACGAATTGATCCACTGAGGATGGCAGCTGACGAAGCGTGGCACGATGAGCGATTTAACGACCCCCGACCCTTGGCCGGAGCCGTCAATCGATCAACAGTTTGCCGCTGAAACAAAATTATCTTCTCCAATAAAGCGTTATTCCCAGCCATAAAAAAAAACGATCGCTTGGTGAGGGTGTCGAGGCGAAAAGGACCATAATCTCCGGGCGCTGTCTGTCACATCATCAGCCGTTTCGTCGTTTCCGCATCGCGCTTGTCGTCCTGTCCGAAAATTAACCCATCATCGAGAAACCATTAACAATTAATTTCCTGGCTAGACAGACAGATAGACAGCCCTGGAATCAAGAGACACGGAAAGTTCCTCAACATGCCGATTTAGGCGCCATCTTCCACCACCGCACCGGTAGAAGTGTGGGGATTGCGTTCTGGTGATTTTCCAGATTGGCGCCAATTTAGCTCGTGAACATTTTATTTGAGTTCCACCATGCGTGAAATTGTAGAGAAAAGTAATATGTATCAAGTAGGTGACATAAAAATGGATTTCTTTATCATACTTTCCAAACGAGCTTTCCATATAAAAAGAAGAAAAAAATCTAGACGGTACTAAAGGCTTGTTTATTTCAAAAACATGATTTGTTCTAAGAATTTGTGAAACGTGCATACATGAATGAAATTCCACTTAATGTTTGTTTCTAGCATCAATTGCACATTGGGCCACGGAGCGGAGCTAGCCCGACAAAATACCTTGGAGCTTAGGGAATGCGTAATTTTGAGTTGGTGTCTTCGGAAGAGTGTCCTGTTTTGAAAAAATATGAAGCCCAGCGTCCAGCATTAGTTCAAATTTTCGCCGCATAGGTGGCGCTGCAATACAAACTTTTTTGTTTTACGGTTTAGAGCTTTGGTGTCTTCGGCAAAGTTGTAGAACGTGGAAAAATAATTGTAGTTGCCGAAGACACCTAAGCTGTATACCTTCTATTTGCAGAGATATAGTAAAAATTGTAAAGTTTCATCTTTTTTTCGATTTTCTTGGACTATTTACGAAAAATGTAAAAAATAACATATTAAAACCTAGTAGTCTGTCACAGTCGATAGTGCTCATGCTTTATGCAAGAGTTTTTGATATTTCATCAAGTTGAAAGAGAAATATTAACCTGAATATTGAAACATATCATGTTTTTTGGTATCAAATATATTAAATAGTTTTAAAGTTTAGTATAAAAGTAACATTAGTGGGTCAAAGCAAACAATTCATGGCTAACCAAGAAAACGAGTTTGCAAACACAATACACTTCAGTTGCCTTCTATTATTTTTCCCAGACTTCAACTTTCATTGGACAACGTGACATATGAAGGAAAAAATAATAAAAATGACTAATCTACAAACAATTATGAAAATGCTTTTATTTGCTCACTTCAATAGTTGTTGCACTGATTCTGGGAAAAAATCTATGGCCGTTTGAGGAAACTGTTTTTACGACAATTGTTCGTATGGTGATAGGGGAAACTGGGGTAATATGCACCCCCGGGGCAAAACGACCTTTTGACGTTTTTGAGGACATTTTCAGGAATTTTTCGAGCATATTTGCTACAGCGCATGTAGTTCGGATCTCAAACTACCATTCCAGCAGAAAACATTCCTGAAAATATGCCTGAAACACCGCCAAAAATGCCAAAAGGTCGTTTTGCCCCGGGGGTGCGTTTTACCCCAGTTTACCCTTACTCTGGGACAGGACTTGCAAAGAGGAAAAATGTAACTTCATCTGCTTCCAGGCAATCGCTGTCACGAACTGTCAGGTGCAACCAGCACCTTTTTGTGTGAAAGTATTGGTATCCCTCATAAAGTATTTCGTGTGATTTTGTTTTACGAATACTTTTTCACTTTGAAAAGTATTCAAAAATAGCCGGACAGCTCAATATTGAGCAATTATGAATATGTGTTTTATTCCCGATATAGAAATCATTACGAAAACAAGTTTACAAATCCGCAAATTGCAAACAATTTTATTGTGCTCAGAAGAGTCCACTCGGGGCTTAGGTGAAACAGTCAAGGAAACAGTTGAGAACCGTTGATCAACTGTGATAAAAAGAAGAACAAGTGTCAAAACAAGGAAAAAGAAGCAGCGTCTTTGCTTGTCCCGTCCCAGGTGATACTGGATACTGATATACTAATTAATGTATGGTATGTATAAACTGATTAAAATAACTCACCTTGAGCCATATCGATTATCGGATAAAAGCAAAAAAAACACATTCGCTATAATGTTTAACAAGAAAACCACAATTAATGAAGATGAAATGTTTTGATTTTAAAATCTCACCTGCATAACCCTCGGTAAATATGTATACTAAGATCAACAGCATACGCTTTGCCTACTACGATTCTTAATCGATATGTTGTGGCAAAGATTTGCAGAACACGTTACCGTGCATCGATTATTAACTGAATTTATCGTAAACAAATATATATGACTAAAAATGCCAATCATGTTATGTGTTTAGATTGCATTAACTCATTGAAATCGATCTTTATCCGATGATTTGTACTGTGTGTTTTGTTACTCGATAAAATATATATATAAACCGATCAGAGTCGGTTCCTTTATCTATATATGATAGTTTAATGTTTCGAAATCAATAGCTTCCCTAACTCTATGATACTTTTATACCAAGTAATTCTAAGCATTGTTGTCAAAATAATATTAATTTTAACTCATACAGGTAATGTTTTATGACAAAATTACTAAATTTAGATAGGGTGGTCCCGAAAAAAACAATTTTTAGCTTCTAATTTTTCAATTCATACTATTTTCAAAAACTGTCAAAGCATCGCTTCACGATTTTTGGATTGCGTCGTTGGCTCCTCCTAGAACAAGTATATGAATCGTGTACAGCAATATAACTTTAACTCACACAATCTTCCCGATTGCATTTAGCTTGATGACGGAAAAGGACACAAATATGCATGGTGCTTATTCCACTCGTATCACTCGTTGCTATCCCTGTTACCTTTCCACTTGTCACATCCGCATAGCATGAAACGTGGATTATGATTGCCTTTGGTGGGTTTTTGTAAGGTTGCTGAAGTATACTGCATTTCACTCCTCGATGGGGTAGTGTAAAGTTAGATTCAATGTAGACACTAACACATAACCAGTTCTTATTTTCTCGTGACCGGAGACCTAATGTAAGGGCCTGCCGTTAACTTAATACAATCTGTGAATATGTCGCAAATTATGGCAAACTGTACGCGAAACTAATGCGTGATTGCAATAAAATGTTGCAATCTCTGGTTGGGTGTACTACCCCCTAATTTGAGAGATTAAAAAGCGCTGATGGTTATCGAGTTATCGAACTATGTCGTGAATTTTGACGGATCCGACCATTGTGCGCTGTCGTCACCGACGATTTTCGGTCCGGCGCTCACCTCTATTGCCGTTCTACGCATAATTGTTCCATGTACATAATCTCAGCAGACATGGCAAACAAACTAAATTTTTTTCATACATTCCTGAACAAAATTTTTTTTCTCGTGTTTTTTTTCCAGAATACGTATTTTTGGACGAGGATTCAGAATATATAAAAATCTCATTTTGTCCAAAAATGTTACATATGCAGTTTCTCAAACAAACGGTTCAATTGTGATTTAAATATTTGCTCAGAAACACTGGATACCACTTGGTGCAAGAACGCTGCCTTACTTGCTGCCTACTAGAACAACATCGTGGATGCAACAATGGGTGGAACCGGTTTCAAGGATTTTACGGAAACGGCCATATCTCAGGTTTTGGTGTCCGATCTGTGACATCAATATATTAATCAACTCAGGAAGAGCTCTAGTTGATGTAAAAAATATAAAAAGAGTCAACATTTCACCCAAGCAAAAAATGCAAGCGCACAAAAAAATAGCATTTTTGACATGCCCTCAAATAATCCGGATTATCTCCGGTATCCAGCGGTCTGAACATGAATTAGAAACAATTTTCCAAAACTTGATTTTTTTTCCGTCGAACACTGTAAGAACCAAAGAAATCGGTTGATTTTTCACAGAGTTATGGTCATTGAATTTCGATAAAATTTTGCCTATCCCGATCATTCTGTCCAACCCCTGTATGTTTTCTTGATAGGTTGATGTATTCTTAGATTTGCCTTAATTAGAGAGCCAACAGTTATTTGGAGTGCAGAAAAGAATAATTTGTTGTGGAACTACCGAAGTATTTTTCGTGCAAATACCCAAGGATCTTCTGTTATAATCTGTTATAATAATTAGCTGTCGTTTGACCGAAATGAACATACGGCCGACAATATTGTTCGGCCGAACTGATTCTTTGACTGGAAAAGTCGTTTAGCTGAATAGTTCATTTGGCCGATTTAGCTGTGGGCAGGAAAGGTCATTTGACCGAACGGGTCGATATTTTTGGCCGTATACGTTCAGTAAATGATAATTTCGGCCGTAAGACCCTTGCGATCAAATGACACTTTCGACCAAGTGGCATTCGGTCGAATGGCTTTTTGCCGAACGACTTTCGAACTAACTACCATTCTATTTGAATAATTTCTCGTGGAATCTCTTAAGAATTTCTGATGGACAACACAAATAATTATCCATTGAAATCCAAAGCAATTTCTTCAAAATGCAGGAAAAAAAATCTCGTTGAAATTTCGAACTGTTTTTAAAGAAGGAGGTCGACTTGAAGATTTGTTCTGGATTTTATTTGGCTCTCTCAGTCTTGTGTATTTAGAAAGATGAGCTTAGTTTTGCCCGACGTTTCGGCCTTTTATTTTGGCCGGGGTTTTCACCCTTGAAAAGGCCTAAACAAAAGGCCGAAAAGTCGGGCAAAACAACTCACCGTTTTGAATACATAAGACTGAGAAAGCCAAAAAAATCTATTCTGAACAATTTACCGTGAATTTTAAAATTTCTGGTTGAAATTGATAAAAACTTTTCTTGGAAATACAGAACAATTTCCGATTGAAATGCAACCTCTTCAGTAATTTCTAGTGGAAACTCCAAAAAAATGCTGTGGAATAGCAGTAGAATTGTCTTGGAAATTCCGAAGAACTTGTCGCGAAAATTCGGGAGAGTTTCCCCAGAAAACTTTTAAGAGTTGTGGATATTCAAAAGAATTGTATGAAGAAATTCCGATGGCGTCGCTGGACCCCTGATCTTCGCTGTTACGACCCGACGTGGGTTGTCCCAAGGATCAGCGTCAGTTTCTCGGCACTACGTGTACAGGGTCATTAGGCCGAGAGGGTAATCAGCCCGAAAGGGTCATTTGGCCGAAAGGGCTATTTGGTCGAAAGGGACATTTCGGGACCGATTTGCGACCGATGCCTGCTTTATCAGGAATTCGCCATCCAATGTTTGTTTACAAAATAAGTTACGCCCAAATCGCAAATCATTCCCGATTTGGCCAAAAGGGTCATTTGGCCGAAAGGGTTGTTTGGCTGAAAGGGTCGAATAGGACATTTGGCCGAATAGGTTATTTGGCCAAATAGGTCATTTGAAAAGTGAGAAAGTGCGAGACGTTGCAGTACCCACTACCCAATTTTTACAGTGAGAAAAGAAAAATGAAGAGTGAGAAGTAAGACATCTCTCTTCTCAGTCCTAATTTCTTACTTTTCAAATAACTATTTCGGTCAAACAACTCTTTCGGCCAAATGACCCTTTCGGAAAAATGGCCCTTTCGGCCAAATGGCCCTTTTCTGCCAAATGATCTTTTCGGCCAAACGACTTTTTCTGCCAAACGACCCTTTCGGTCAAGTGACCCTTTAGGCCAAATTACAATTTCGACCAAATGACCCTTTCGGCCTAATGACCCTTTTGGTCTAATGACTCTTTCGGCCAAACGACCTTTTCGGCCTGATGACCCTTTCGGTCAAATGACCCATTCGCCCAAATGACTTTCGACCTAATGTTCAGTTCGGCCAAATGGTATATTCGGTATGGTACTTTCGGCCTAGCGGCATTCAGCCAAATGGCTTCCGGCCGAATGGGTTTCGGCCCACTGTTTTCATATGCATTGGAACACACTTTTTCAATAAAATTACTTCAATTTATGACACTTTGAAAAAGGTAAAACAAAACTTTCGTGTTGTTTTTCCCGTAAAAAAAAGTAGAAATGTCTATTTGGTTTGAAATTGAGCACAAAACATCATGTTACTATAGGAAAAAAAATGCAGAATGGGGTGTTCGAAACGTTCATATATGTAGGAATTCTAGCAAATCGATGTTGCTTCGTTGGTTTAAAAAAACATTGATAATTGATTCATTTTTAACTGAAAAAATCATCAAAAATCGACTGATTTCCAGTTGCAGTTTGAGACAAACACTTGTTGCGAGTTGAGTTTGTCTCAACATTTACAAGAGAGGACAATGTTGTTGTCATTGGCAAAGTGGTAGTTTTGCATTCGCTGATTGCAGTTTCTTTTTTCTCATAGTTTTGAGTAGTTCTGCTTTTGACAGAAATTGAGTAAAATTTTCTTGGAAAAAAAGAGACGGCCTTTCAATTTTACTCAGTTACTAAGTAAATTAAAGTTAGCGTGGTTTAGTTGCGACCATTGACTTGGGGGCTTGATTGAGCTTTTTAGCAAGATTTTTTTATGTATACAGGTTATCCGACTTGTCAATATCCCCAACTCAGCCATCTTGGATTTTTGTATGGAATTTATGCTCGTTTGTTTACGTTTTGCACTGCTGGTTCATTGCGCCGGTGTCTCGCGATCCAGTTTGATGGCTTCTTCCACTTACTCTGGTTCCTCTCTGGTTCGACCTGGTGTCTACGACAGCCAGTTCCTCCGGACCTTCATCGTCGTCCTGCGATGAAGCGTACTCTACGTGATGCACGTTGCGATGATTTCTCGGTTCCGCTATTCTCGTCTCCGATTGCGAATGGAAACTGCTGTCAGCTGCGTCAATCCTGTGATTCAGTTCTATCAGATGCTCAAGGTCTCGTACTCGAACGATGGAGATTTTTGAGCGGTAGTGTGGGCGCATATTGTCCCAGACCACCTCAAACTTTCGCCTTCGGGAGAGTGGTTTTGAGAGCATCTTGTTCAATCGCTCGATTTCTGACAGGAAAGCACTGAACGGTTCTCCTCTTTGTTGCTTACGCTCAGGAATCTTCTGCCGAATCCCCTGATCCTGGTTCGGGTTCCCGAACCTAAACCGAATTTTTTCCTCAAAGTCGTCCCAATCCTCGAATTCGTCCACGTACGTGAAGAACCAATCCGAGGCTTGTCCTTCCAGGATTAGGTGAATGTCACGGAGTAAACTTCGCTGAGAAACTTCCTCCCGCTGAGCAATCTTTTTAAGTTTGTACAAAAAGATTTCTACCGACGTCGTTCTGTTGTCGCCGGAGAAGGAGAGCTTCCAATGCTCGATCCTTCGAGCTTGGCGATAGTTTCTGCCCCGATGATCTTCTGAATTGTACGACCCTCTAGTGCTGAAACGTTCATCGCTAGGCGATCTCCAATTTCGTCGTTGTTCGCTTGGTCGAACGCGATTCCATCTTCCGCTCTGTTGAGGTGGACCTTGCCGGTCATGCGCGCCATGCCAGCCGTAACCTCTTCTACCATTCGCTCCATCATCAGATTCGTCAGTCGTGTCCTCTCTGCGTTGTTCGAAATTCCAGCTTTTCACGTCTTTTTGCTTGCTCGTGCAACCCTTTCCTTCATTTCGTTTGACCTCTTCCAGTTCGTAACCATATTGTCTCCTATCGTCTCGTTCCGTGATCCTGCTTCTACTCTGCTCTTCCCGTTCGGCTTGTTCATTGATTCGCGATTTCTGCTGTTCCTTCTGACCACCCCGCATTCGTAATTGTTGGAGAGCATCTTGAAGTTCACGGACCTTGCTTTGCAGTTCTTCGTACGATGGCCGAGCAGCCTCTGGTTTCAAGAACGAACTCTTTTCCTTTGGTCTGGTACCTAAATTTTTCCCTATTTCATCGTCATGGCCAGGAGAAGTTTTTTTCCCAAGATCTGTCCTACCTACCTCGTCCCCGGAAGCTTTTTCAGTGTCGCTTCGAAGAGTCTCTGAAATAGACCTAAGAAGATCTTTTCTGATGTTCTCTGCTTCCTTGTCTGAGGTCTCCGCCCTCCTAACTCGTAGGTAGTAGTGTCTTAATCGAGATACTAGTCCAGGATCCCCCTCTTTTTCCTGCCACGCTTGTTGAATCTGTTGTACCCTATTCGAGATAATGTCACCCTCCTGTTAGAATTTGTACGGAGATCTATAGTCTCTTACCTCCTTTTGATCGGTTTCCAAGAGTTTCCGCAACAACCGCAGGTTTGTTTTCGCATCGTTCTGGATATCCTCCTTAGAATTTCGCAAAATTAGCTCATAATGAATTTCTTCTTTGGTCAAGGAATCATCGTGTGGAAATAACATTTTGTAGGATAATGGAATCTGCTCAGGTCTTAATAATATTCAAATCACTTCTAGGGTCACTTATGTATACTTTTTATTATGATGGAAATTTTATACGGCACAATTTACACAAATATAATTTTAAATTCACAAAAAAACAATACGTTTATAATAAGTAATAAGGAAACCAATTTGTGAATAATGTACTAAACTACATATTGTATAATAGAGATGAAAGGAGTTAATTACCGCATATAAATAGAAATAATAATAAATAGTTTTTATGTACAGATTGTGTTTGTATAATACCAAAAAATGGGAAGAAAAAATCTTAAAAAAACGTGCAATTTTCAATAAGCGCCAAAAAATCGGAAAAAATGTCTGCCTTCTAAACGTTAGGGCGCCAAAATTTATAGCACGCAAATGCGGCTAAAGGTTTTTCCCCTTTTCCCGTCCCGTTCCCGACTCCAAAAACAGACGGCTTAAGCGCCACCTCCGAAGAGGACCGTCTGTCGAGGTTTGTTTGCCCGGCAAGAAACCCAACTCAGGGCGGGTTTTATGTATAAGAGTCCAAATAGCGATTTAGGGGACGAAACAGGAATTCAAACAAAAACCCTACTTGAGCTTTCACCAAGTTAGGTAACGCCCCAAGCACTTCACAAAAATGGTTGGTGGTAACCGTTGTTCTACCAGTACACAAAGACACCACTCATGCGTATCATCATTGGAAGACTTCCCCCAATTCAAAAATTCCTTGTTGCTTCAGACATGTGAGTGGAGAGACTGATTTCCCAGGCAGTCTATCCTGGCGTACAAAAAAAACTAAATCAGTAGAACGACGCGAACGTGAGAAATCTCGATGACAAAATAAACTGTTACAGGGAAAGCGCTAACATTACAAAACTACAGCCATAGAGTAACACAAACAAAATACATATTTGGCTTTATTCACGTTTTCATTAAACCTAGGTTTTTATTTCATGTTTCGTGTTCCTTCTTCTCTTCTTTCCTCTCTAGCTTTCCCTACTGTGTGTGTGCGGATTTCTGGCTTCTATCGACGTCTAACTTCTACCATCGACCATCGTCGATCTTCGAGCTCGGTTAATGTGTGTGGAGTTTACGCATGCGTATTGTTAATTATTTTGGCTTGTTTTGTACTCACGGTACCCTTTGTCCGGCAGCGGACGAATGCTGATGGTAAGCAGAATTATCGGCGGCTGCCGACGGAAACGATGATATTGCGGCAACCGTGCCAAATGCGGCGATGGCGGAGTTCACTCGTGGACTACGGCGACAATTGGTCCAAAGACGTGGAATTGCTGCCAACGGAAATTCCCAGACGGTGGTTGGTCCCGAACTGGTACTGATGCTTGCGCCGGGGAAAGATGGCGCAGATAACGACGACGGGGATCGTCGATGGCTTGGCGTTGGTTTCGCTGCGTGTCGTAGCGAAGAGAAAAACTCGCGTTGGCCACTCTGTCGGAACAGTGGTTCCCTTCCGGCTTTCCCCTCAAGCCGGGACTTCTGCACGCTGAAGCGTGGGGTCGAGAGTCGCGTTTAGCTGGTAGTTGCGGTGTGCCGAGTTTGGGCCGTGGATCGCTAGAAGCGATTCCTAAATAAAAAGCCGTCGAACGGCTGTTCGACACATTTAACAAAAAAATTCTCCACACAACAATTTCACTAATTACCTTTTTCTATTCACAATCGCACACACAACTTGACCGCACGTAACCCTTGACAAAGGTCGTTAAACTTTGACTACACTGAAGGAACAAAAAGTAACATTTTAATTTAATCTAGAAGACTGCTCACATTTTAATAAATTACCAAATAAAACACACCGCGACACTAAACAATTATCACGCACTTCTCGCCTCTTCCACGGTCCAGGTCAGAATGGACGAGTAGAAGTTCTTGAAGCCCTCAGAATAAGTGAGGACTTATTTCTTCGTGACCGGAAGTACGTGAAATTACCGAAGTAATTGCACGACTTGATCAAACGACGATTATCATCAACCGCGAATGTGAACCGATTAAAGCGCTATCTCTTTCGCTTTCCTTTTCGTCTGAATGACCTGTCTCGCTTAATTTCTTTTTGGACTCTTATACTATTTAGAGAGAGCAACGCTCGGATTTGAACTTTGACCCTCGAGTTTTATAGCGGAGTGGGAATGATTGCATACGCTTTAATTAATGAAGGCGACTTGAATGCAAGCTATGCGGATTTGAAGTAGTGCATTTTATTGGAAATGGAGACACTGAATATCTCAAACATAAATGACTATGGGATGCAAGTGAATTTAACAATGAAAATAAATAATTATAAATAGGAAATAAACTGAAATTGAGAACAAAAATAATAAATAGAACGGGAATATTTATATCATGTTATTATATTATATGTACAATTTCACGAATATATTCAATAAATCTAAAAATAATATTTACAAAATAGTGACCATGTTACAATGTATGTTTCCCCCTTGCGCTGGTTATTCCCATCTACTGACGAAGTCGGATAACCTGTACATAAAAAAATCTTGCTTTTTAGTACGATGTGAGTGACGGGCTGAAAAAAAAGAACAAAACAAATTTACTCAAAATTAAGCTTTTTTGCGATTTTTCCTTCGTTTCTTCCTTCCAGACACATTATCAAAAAAGTTTTCCGGCGTTACGCTTTGCTTCCTATAAGCTGACTTATGCTAATCAAATCAAGCTACTTTGCGGAAGTTTCCCACCCCACACGCACGCATAAACAGCAAATGCTAAACCGAAGTTACCTACATTTGGTAGGGAAAAAGTAAAAAGTCAGTAGACTTTTCTTCCCTATTATATTTTCCCCGAACCGTTTAAGCTTGTTTAATTTGGGTATGGCCATGATTTGTGAGATGAAGACTTTATTGTTGTGCGTCAGCGATGCCAGTTTTTCCTTTTTTCATAGTGGGATCATTTTGTGATTTGAGCGTACGTTATTTTGTGAATAAACATTGTTTCATTGAGTCGGAGGAATATATGAGTCGAGCCAGGTCGATCCTATTGAAAAGATAACGACCATCGATTTCTGTTTATAATTACATCAACTTCACCAAACGTGTTTCACATTTGGCAAATTTATTTGCCAAAAAGCATATCAAATAAAAACTTATTAAATTGAACACTTCCGTCTAGAAAGTTGTTAGCCATAGCAGCAACACCTTCATGTACAGCACTTTTTTTTTGTTGAAACATATTTGTACTTCAAAGAAAATACACTTCAGTTGCTTTTAGTACCTTAGTGGTTGCAGCACTGTTTCTCGCAAAAGTATTGTATGTACAAGGCTCTACACTGAGACGCAGTTTATCAAGGTTTACCACTGCGAGTTTTTGCTATTAAATTCGTTTTTGCTTAGACTAAGCTTGAATTCGTGTTTGCTGTTGGATTGGTTATGGTTCTCCGAAATATTTGTATAAAATGTGATCGGCGATAGAAAAATGAAAACGTTACTAGACTTTACTAGATTCGTTTTTAGTTTTTTTTTTAATTTGTAAATTAATTCTAATAAACTCATATGATGGCAAATTAAATCTGGCATCCATGATAACATATGACAGAGTATGTAAGGGGCGTATGATTCAATATGCACCGTAGGAAAAAATCCACGCAAATTGCTTACGAAAGCTTCAAATAAACCACATGACTACCAGCCCATAAAACTCAAAAATAATTTGCTTTGAAAAACTCAAAAGTTGCATACAGTTCGATGCTCCCCCCCACATTCCGCCAAGCCAAGTCCCGTCAAGGTTTCCAGCTTGGCATTGGGTTTGATTTGCATAAAGGAAATTTGATTGCGCAGCGGGTGGAGATTGCTACTCAGTCAGCCGCCGAGTGAATTCTTGCGGCCTGTCCGCACGCTGCAACACAATGGGGGGAAAACCAAACCGGGAATGAAACTTCGTACCGTGGCACCATTTATTGGGCATACAGAATTTACAGCGCGGCAACCGCTCATTCGTGGGAACGAAATAACAAACAGAATCGGAAAGCAGATTTTAATGGAAATTTTCGGCTACATTGAAAAGTTTTCCCCGCCAGAAGACTGGCTATGTTCTAGTTGGTCGCTTCAGAGAGCGTGAATGAAAAATAAGGAAAATTCAGATTTGATGGAGGTTTTGTGGTTAGGTGCGAAATGAGAACGTAACAAATCGTTTATTGAAATCTAATGTGACAAATAACTTTATTAATTTATTCAGGTTCTTCTTCCGTGGCTCTGTGTTCTGCTGGAGCTTTGTCCGAGTTTTCTGATTTGCATTTCCACAGTAAATAGTTGCAGGCTTACTATGCATGACATTGCATAAATATGACCGGAGAACTGGGAAGCTTCTCCACCTCGAAAAATAATAGACTGACCAGACCAAGAATCGAGCTAGTTGGGATAGGTAACTGGAAACCTCTTATTTTTCGGCTTACAGGACTTAGACTGTCTGTACAACAGTCAGTTGTGATTCCAATTTTCACTTCGCTTTCCTGTGTTTTAACAATGAAAAGTGCCATTATCATAGTCATCCTAGATCTTAAGCTAATTTAAATGCAATTTATAGATTGTACGAAAATTATTATGGAAAATAACTTTGAAAAATAACATTACAAGTTGAACAAGTTGATTTAAAATAGCGACTTTACGGATTGCAATTTCGCAAAAGTATTAGACACTAGTTTCTACTCAATCGGCCAAAAGCTATTTGGCCGCATGCGACTAGGCCAAATAGCACGTTTGGCCGAAAGTCATTTGGCCAAATTGGACGTTTTTCAGGAACGGTTATTATGCCGAAAACTGGTTTGGCCGAATGCTACATATGAAAGAATTGGTTATTTTACCGAAAAAGTCTTTTGATCGAATGGGTGATTTGGTCGGCAATGGAAACAAATGTTATTTGGCTGAATAGGACATGTGACCGAAAAAATCGATTGCCCGAACAGGTTATTTGGCCGGAAAAGTCATTTGTTCGAATATGTCATTTAGGCCGAAATGCCGTTTTTTCGAAATAGTCTAATAGTTAATAGTCATTTTGCCAAAAATGTCGTTAGGCTGAGCAGGTCATTTGAGCAAACCGACGAGTGGAGAGAAAATTTTTCTTCAAATTCTCTATGATGTTATATTTTTCATTCACGTCGTAATACGCTAACTTGACCCAAGTGACCCAGCATCAGCTATGTGCTATGTGGCATAGCATTCCATCGAGGTTATAACAACGTTAAAAAATGCTCTTCTTGTTGCTCTTCAATAGTTTATTTTTAGAAAATAATCGGCAGTATATTAAAGTTTCTCATTTTCCAAAGCAGGTTGCAGAAAATATATGAGAATAATTAACATCCACCCAGCATTGCTAGCTATCTTAAAATAAAGACCCAAACGCTCAATCCATCTACCCATGGGCCATATAACACCATCATGAGAAACTAAAATTTGGATGCTGCCAAGCGACTTCCGCACACTAATGGTCTTCCCTTCGGATCGCATCAGCAGTTGACTTTTTGTCACAACTAAGACATGTGGAGACCTAATGTGAGCATTTTTTGCCGCTTTTGTAGTTTGCCCGAACCCATTCTAAATTGAAAGGATATGTCAGATCTGTGCGAGAATACTGCTCCGGGACTGTGGGAGTTCATTAATTTTTGCTCTAACTCCAGCCAGCATCGGCCCAGGATGGATGTGTCTATTTTCGGTTCCGATCGATAGGCTTTGTTCTGTCCTTCTGTCCTAACTAGTGACGATAGGGTTTAGAGTATTTTACTGCTTTCAGCATCAACCCTGATTTTATGCAGAATGCAATTCAACGGGGTTCAATTCATTTCAATTGAACCATTTCCCAGTTTAGGCCAGGGAAAAGCTATTTCATATCGAATGTTTAATCAACGAAATGGCTTCCATACCATTCCATCAGCATTTCTCCCTCTCTCTGTCTCTCTCTTTCTGCGGCTCGACTTCAATATCAATTTTAATGGTCAATCATTTGCTTTCCAACTACAGCTGCAGCTTGCTGACGTGGCTTTCACGCGAACACTTTCCACCACACACACGCGAGCGGTGCCCAATGTCCATGTTTGCATTCATGATGCATGACGTTGTAAATGAGATATCAAATAAACATACGACGTTAATAATATATGCGTTGGTACGCTCGCGCTGGTCCGTCGCAAATATTGACGATGTGTCTCTCGATGTGCATCCAGGCACTGGCAAAGTAATGACCACGACCGCTGTATAATACTGGTGGTGGTGATGGCACACTCGTAGGAAAGAAGTTTTGCGAGGGTTTCCATTAAGGACATGTGGACCATAGAAGGATTCACAATTTTCTGATGATAAATTCATGCTTTGAGCTTGGTCATTGTTCCGTCATTATCCTCAATTTATTTGCCACTTGATCGGTGATCACGAATTGTCACGAGTGTGTCTCATTTTTTAGCGTCAAATATCACCACGCACACCCTCACTGTTTTCATTGCGCCCATACCCCAGACCCACCATTTCGAGTTGAATTGGGTCCAGCATTGATTGAACTTTTCAAATTTTAACTCATCCCAGTTGGCTATTTTGCGGTGCCAGTTTCGTCCGCATCCTGTATGGATGCTTTTCCGACTGCAGTAGCGGGACGAGCCGAACCGCGTGCGTGACCCCCCAGCATTATTGGTGACCCATAGGATAAAGGAAATTGATTTCATTTCGGGTGCGATGAAACGTTTTATGTGTTGGCTTAAATCTGCTGTGAAAGGGTCGATTTCTGTATTAATTATTTTCGACAATGTAAATAATCCGTGGTGGAAGTTTGATCCTGTTTGCCCTCACAATGCAGGGGCTTCAATTCTATTCATTGTTCTGGGGAAATTTACATTTTTTTTACCATTGGACGAGGCAATTGCATGGTTTCGTCCTTGTGCAACAAATACCGCAGGTTGCATGTCGAATCGAAGGGCAGGCTTTTGTATGAAGAGGTGCCTATTATAGAGTATTTTATTTACAAGCTCTGCTTTTGCTCGCGTTCATTTTATTCTACGGAAATATCATGATTTATGGGGTTTCGTGTGTACCATAGATCAAATCAAAAGAGCAACGGTTTCAAGTGTTTTATGTCACAAATATACAATAGATGATTGCCCATTCTTATGTAAACAAGGGTTAATGAAAGTTGGAAAGCACCGTCTCTTATGATTTAGTTTCCTTGCCCTTAGGTACACCCAAAACTGCTGAAACATTTACTATTAAACCAATATCACCTTAGATTAAATGTATTCAAATATTTCATGATTGAGTTTAGAAGAAGTTGGCGGACGTTTTGGCAACAGGGTTACTGCTCCTGGACTTCATCGAATAGCTCCGATATTCATCCTACGAAAATGAAAGCAATGAAATGGAAATTGCTTCGTTTTTTATTTTTGTGATTTTTTTAAGCAGTGTTAGCAAAAAGAAGCGACAAATTTGGGCTTTGCTTCCTTGTTTTGCGATGAGATGAATATTTGTTCAGTGAGATGGAAAACGGAACAGTCCCCCTATTTGTCTATAGTTGAACAAGAAAAAGCTCTTAAAATTTGATAAAATTAGTATGGAAACAACTGGAAACCATTTCTGATTTTTGATGTTTTATCGGAGATGTTTGAAACCATCGTGTCTAAGTATATACGAAGATTGCGTTGTGCCAGTACAGTTGTAATTTATTTGCATGGCCATAATCTTGACCCAACTAATGAAGTAATAAAGCTGATTATCCATAATTTTTCCTTCAATTCTATCAAAGCATTGATGTAGATCTAAGTATGAAAAATGGCATTAGCATTTCCACAACTTTGAAGAAGAAACTTCGCTAAGCGTTTATTATGGGAAATAATGCTCATTACATTTTAATGCATATGAATTTCAAAAAAATAACAAAGTGATCATATTGGCTACGTTTTGGATAAATTTTCCTTTCTAACTTGAATTTATGATGAATTGCTTATTCTTTTATTGAAACTTGGCTCCATTCATTCTGCCATACAGCCAAAGAAAAACGAAACCATGGCAGCCGCAGGCAGGGGATCTAAACCACACGGTAGCACCAAACGATCACCCTATTACTATGTTCGCACTAGGGCCTTGTAACATGTTATTATGCTATTTTAATGAGCTTTCTTTTGTCGATAATTTGAATAACATGTTACTTATTCAGGCCGTAGTGTGAACATAGTATATGGGTGCACATTAGGGTGGCTCAAAAAACACTTTTCCAATTTTTTTGATGGGCCGCCCTCTTATTCGGTCCTATTTGATGCCTTGATGCTCTGGATAAAATTTCAGCCAAATCGGTCAACGTTTGGGCGGTGCTAAACTCGATGGAAGTTTATATGGAAAAATGTATGCAGAAACATCGAAAAACATTGATTTGCAGTTGGACGGCACGATTTACGACCAAGAACTATGATACTCACTCAGCTCTTGTAGAATTAAATACAGAATGTTATGCTGAAAACCGCGAGAAGATTAGAGTTTGTTAGGCAAAGACATTAGCATTTTACTGGAGTGTTGTATGGGTGAATTTATTTAAAAGAAAAGAAAATTGCTCAAACCCTACTTCAGATAAATGCTAATAACTTCGCCGGGCAAACACTAATCTTTTCGCGGTTTTCAGCATAACATTCTGTATTAAATTCTTTGAAATCTGAATAAGTATTATAGTTCTTCATCGTAAATTGTGCTGTCTAGCTGCAAATAACTGTTTTAGGATATTTCTGCAAACATGTTTGCATATAAACTTTCAACAAGTTCAGGACCGCCCAAACGTTGACCGATTTGGCTGAAATTTTGTCCAGAGCATCAGGGCATCAAATTAAACCGAATAAGAGGGCGGCCCAATAAAGAAAATGAAAAAAGTTTTTTCCATACTAATTTGAGCCACCCTAATGCACATACTGGAGTTCGCCTACCGCAGATTTCTCTATCGGAATACTACGGTGAATACAAGCAATGGCTATCGTTTTAGTCTATATGTGTCGCTGATTCAACGAATTGCATAAGCTGTTAGAAGAACCATTCATCTTTCACACAGCGAAAATCGGACGATTGCTGTGGGCCGGGCACGTAATCCGGTCAAAACAGTTGATAGCCGTTACTCAAACCCATCGGACGTGTACCTAATTTGTACTTCAGATTGCTTCATAATGAGTGTTAGAAAAAATACTCTGGTAGTAGATTTTAGCGTTCTTCCAGTGCGGCCTGATGTCGCACAAGTTCATAAGTTTTGGAAAACGAAATCCGCTTGAACCTTCCGTAAAAAGCATTCATTTGCATAATACCCGCAACTGTGTTTTTATTGAAATGGTGAACATTTCCATAGCGCAACGTTACGAAAAAGCGCATAATATCAAACGTGTTTTTGTTTGCAAAGAGAAGAACTTCAAGATCCCTGTGTATGTGGATAGCGAGGCAGTAACTGTTCGGATTCACGATCTCCCTCCTTCCACTTCATATGCATCAGTCGGCGAATTTATGCAGAAATTTGTTGAAGTGATTTCTGTTCACAGTGAAAAAATGGATACTTCCCTGGCGTTTCCAACGGAGTGCGAGTGTTGCAGATGAGACTGAAACAAGCTATACCTTCATTCATAACGATCGGAAAGGAAGTCTGCTTAGTGACTCATCAGAATCAGCCTAAGACTTGTAGGTGGTGTGCTAAGCCAGTACATCCCCAGCAAAAATGCGCCAGAGCAACAACAGCATTGACAAATTCTGTTCCATCGTCAGCAAGCGAAACGAACTTCACCGAAGCCGATTTTCCCCCGATGGGCAATAAAGAAACGTTATCATCGCTGACCGTCGAGTGTGGAGATGTACCTACACCCAACCAGAGATTGCAACATTTTATTGCAATCTCGCATTAGTTTCGTGTACAGTTTGCCATAATTTGCGACATATGCACAGATTGTATTGAGTAAACGGCAGGCCCTTGTATTAGGTCTCCGATCACGAGAAAATAAGAACTGGTTATGTGTTAGTGTTGTCTACATTGAATCTAATTTTACACTCCCCCATCGAGGAGTGAAATGCTGTATACTTCGACAACCTCAGCAACCATACAAAAAAATTCGGTCAAAGACGAGAATTGAACCCGGACCCACCACCTTTAGCACATCTAGACTGACGCGCTAACCATATGGACTATTTACCAGATGAGGAACGACGCGACCAAAGGCAATCATAATCCACGTTTTATGCTATGCAGATGTGACAAGTGGAAGAGTAACAGGGATAGCAATGAATGATACGAGTGGAATAAACACCATGCATATTTGTGTCCTTTTCCGTTATCAAGCTAAATGGAATCAGGAAGATTGTGTAGGTTGAAGTTATATTGCTGTACACGATTCATATACTTGTTCTAGCAGGAGCCAACGAGATTCGTTTGGATGTATTGATCGAAACCAAATAAACTGATTTAATGCATTGAGCTGTATTAACAAGTATGACATTCTCTGATCGGTTTAAATGCGAGATTTGATATAAAATGGTTATTACAAAGAATGTCACACAGAATTGTTTTGGGATCAGTGACAAACATACACGCATCGAAGACAGACACGAAACAGACCACAAGAGCGAGGACGACTATGACGACAAGCAATCCACAACGAGTTCAACAACGGAATCAGATGTCATCGAAGCGACGAAAAAAAAAACGGCTTTCGAAACGCATCGCGATCTTGAGCAAAAAAGTTTGCACAGAGCAGTGTGCCCAAACCAGCGATTCTGCTGGAAATAGAAAAAATAGTATTTCTTAAACTTGTAAATATGAAATTGGTACATTACAAAGTACTCGGCTCCGTTATGCCCATTGGCGCTTGATCCTTAAAGTAAAATAGAATTTAAAAAAAAATCCAGTCAAAATGGTTCAAAATGAATCACCTGGGAGCTTGAGACGATTACGATTGTTGTATGGCGATTCTTGTATGGCATTACAGACAGTGCAGTGCAACGGGCAAGTTTGGACGAGAGGAAACATCCTCTTATCGATAGCCAAGCATTTGATCCGCTGGGATTAATATCGTCAGTGATCGTTTCGGCGAAAATATTAGTGCAAGAGCTCACTCTGCTCAACACAGGATGGGGTACAATTGTTCCCGTAGAGATTATTAAGAAATGGAATCAGCTTCACTAGTTCTTGGCAAATCTTCATGGTAAATAGATTTTCGACGATTCAAACCATCACCTACTCACATTTTTGGCGGTATGCAGTAGGAAAGAGAAAATCTGCTGATTTAGTATCGCGAGGGATGACGGTCGTCGATTTTCTGAGTAGTGAGTTGTGTAAACATGGATCCACATGACTGCGTAACGATGAAGACGGATGACGCTCCGGATGAAGACTACGCTCCGTTCGACGCACAGCTGGAAAGTCGTAAAACTGTCCACATGATCCAAAGTCGCTGAACCGCCTAACAAGATATTCTGCCTGCGTTCTTTTTTGAAAACTTCAATCCGTGTCTTCCCTTTGTCCACAACTGAAGCTGTCTTAACGATAGAAAAGCTTCTGTTTCCCTGTATCCTGAAGAAATACAACGGTCATAACTCGCAAAACTCAGGCGGAACGATTCCCAGACGAGATGAAAGCTTTGCAACTGCAACAGCGAATCAACCATTAATCGAACCTTAAAAGGCTTTCTCCTTTTCTCGACAATGATGGAGTCCTCCGCTTTTCAAATGCAAGCCAATCGACTAAACATCTCGCAGTTCTTCCAAATCACCATCCATTCTTCCATTCTAAGAACTTTCACAGTGGCCTTTAACTTACGTTGTCGAAATACGGCATCGTACTTTGCATATTCAAGCAAAAAGTGTCGTGAAGTCTTCAAGTCGAAACACTGCTTCACATTGAGTGTAAATTGCAGTATTCTTCTACTTTTCAACAAAAACAATACACCTCGAGGTTGCCAACTTGCCAAGGTTGCCTACTCTCTCTGTCTTGCGAAAGTTCATCGGCTACCGTGAAATCCCGTCCAAAACACACTCAGGTAATGACAAAAACTTACGTAAGACCCGCAATGAATTAATGGCACTGTATGATTTGCTGAACAATCTCTTCAGTCACAATGCCATTACCAAGGAGCTCTCTGCAGGGTACAAAATGGCAGCGCGCTTACAATTTTTGAGGATTATGGAAGGGGCAGTATGCTCCGTTACGACTACGCTGAAAAAAGAAAGTGGTTCGCTAAAACTAACTTACGAAGACTTTACTACACTTCTGGTGCATCAAACCGATACGCTCAATTCTAAACCTAGAGCCAGATCTAATTCGTGAATACCCAGGACGAACTTTTTATTTTATAAAATCAAGTATCTCAGAGGTATTAAAAGTTTTTTGTTTCGAATTCTCACTAGGCACAAGGGGTAGAATTATACTATCAAGCATATATGTAAGAGGCGACAAGCTCAAGGGTCAGGGACGGCGCACCTTGCTTCGGAGGAGTCACGATTTCTCTGTAACTAGGAAAACTTAGGCGGACCTTTAGATGTTCCTAAGGGTATCTCTCAGCATAAAATGGAGTATGGGAAAAAGATTTACTTAAGCATACGTATATTTAAAGAGATAAGATACTTTTAAAGGGGGGGGGGTTTGTAAAGAGGGGTTCGTTGCGGCCGTTCGGGAACTGATGGAGCTCATGCAGTATAGTCAGGAGAGACGTTCCACGCGCTCGCATACGGGGCCATAGTACATAGGCTATTGGAATCTTTCAAGCGGGGACGAACCACGCGGACCTTGCAAGATCCTCACCGCCATAGCTGTGACTATGACTCTCCCGCAGCGTGTGACTCGGCAATTAACTCGCCGGTACTGTGGATCGTGTTCGGGATCCCTCTACAGGAACGGCACTGCACATCCAGAGTCACAGAATAACTACCAGCTTAAAATCTTTTCTGCAGGCCACCGTTAATCACCGGGGAATTATTTGACGATCATCCCGGTACACTTGATCACTGCGGTCCTCCTTTCCACGTCACCACGTCCACTTCATTCGGCTGTTTACTACGTTCTTCTCCATATTTTCTCCCTTCCATACCAGTCCAGATTTTCCGCTTTACTCTCTCTCTTCTCTTTCGTCGGGTATCTCTCTCTATCTCTGTTCTTGCCTGGTTCGTCGGACATCTATTCCAGGAGTCAATACTGGCAACTTTGACGAGATATTATAAGGACTAAAGAGATGTGAGCTATCCTAATGTATTTGTAAGGTTTTTTTGTAAGGTCAAAATATATTTCAACTAATTTTAAAGCCCAAATATATGACAAAATGTCGGAAGTAATTATTTAGGGTATTTCAAAAATCTAATTTAATACAAAACAATTATCATTTTTTTTGTACAATTACTAGCTACAGTCAGATTGATGGGGTGAACATCCTAATTAGTGTAGCTTGTATGACCACAGCAAAAGTTTATATCACATCCTTCACCAGGACATTGCTGCATCACAGCACATAAGTTCATTGGAAAGCAATTTGGATACAAATCCAGGAATTCGTTTGGAAATTCCTCAAGATATTCCTCAGAAAATTCGAAAAAGGAATTCTAAGCATTAATTAAGATGTTCTCTAATGAATTCCTTCAGAACTTCTTCTAAGAATTCCCTTGAAAATATATTTGGGTATTTCTTCGTAAATTCGTTCCGAAATTTCTTCAAAAGTTCCTTCAGGAATGTCCTTGGAAATTACTTTAGGGATTGCTTCGGAAATTCCTTTACGGAGTCGTTTAGGAATTTCTTTAGAAATTCAATGGATTTTTTTTTAGTAGTTTTTTTGAAAATTCCTTTAAGAATTCCTTAGAAAATTCCCATGGAAAATCTTTCAAGAACTTCTATAGGAATACCTACGGACACTGATTTAAGAATACAACCGGAAATCCCCTTTGGAAAAAAAAACCTTAGAAACCCTAACCAGACTTAGGATTTTTTTTTCTTAGAAATTCCTTCAGGAATTTGTTTTTGGAATTTCTTAAAAAAATTCTTCCAG
This sequence comes from Armigeres subalbatus, assembly GCF_024139115.2. NCBI lineage: Eukaryota > Metazoa > Arthropoda > Insecta > Diptera > Culicidae > Armigeres > Armigeres subalbatus. The sequence goes on along the minus strand of NC_085140.1, from coordinate 351,841,601 downwards.
TAATTCCTCAACAATTTCTTTTGAAACTCTAGGAAGATATTTTTGGAATTCTCTCGAAATTTCCCTCTGGAATTTATTTAGAATTTTCTCTAGGATTTTTTTTTCCAAATTTCCTTTAGGAATTGATTCGGACATTCCTCCTGAAATTCCTTTAGCAACTTTTCCAGAAATTCCTGTAGATCTCGGAAAATTTCTTCTAAAATTCCTCTAAGAACTCTTTCGGGAACCTCTTCTGAAATTCTTTTGGAAAATCTTCGGAAATTTTGTTTGTAAATTCATTCATTTTTTTAAATATTTGTTTACGTGTTATTTTTTTAATTTAAAATAAGTTTAACACTCAAATTCCCTCAGGAGTTTCTTCGAAAATTCCTTTAAAAATTCCTCCATATTATGATTCGTTCCGGAAATATTCGTGCAGAAATTTTGTATAGTTTATTGAAGGAAATTTTTAAAGACTTCCTGGAGGATGTTCCAAAGGATATATATATGAAATAAATGGAAATAAATGAAAGGCCTTTCTAGAAGGTTTTCTGACGGAATCCCTTGATGAATGTTCATAAATTCCTGTGGTTTTTCTAAAGAGATTTTCGAATAAATACACCGACTCAATTCTTGAAGGAATAACTAAAAAAGAACCTGGAGAGATTTTCGAACAGAATTTGAAATGAAGGATTTTTTAGTGGATGTTTCAAACAAATAGCTATTGAAATTTAAATAGAAATTCCTATATTTCTCCAAGAATTTCTTAGAAAATCTGGACAGTAGTGAAACAAACTCAGTTTTGACTCTATAATCAAGCCTACATGCCAAGAAAAACACCCAAAATATCGAGATTGTGGATATTCAGATATGCTCAAGAATTTCTTGGGAATTTACTGCAGGAGTTCCATGGAAAATTTCTACAGATTTTCTCAAAAATACCTCAAATAATTCCCTAGAAAATATATTCAGGAATTATTTCGGTAAGACATCAAGAAACTCATTTTAATATACCTTCAAAAATTCTGCCAGGAATTCCATCGGGAATTACATCAGGAATTCCTTCAAAAAACTTTGAATCTGGAAATAAAAATTTCTACCCATGTACATGGGTACACTCCCCACAGTTATAACGGATTTGACGCGCCCTTCCTCAAAGAGCTACCCCTCGAAAAGCTAAAAAAGGATTACGAATTTATTTATTAGTCTGTTGAATTACACTGGTGAAGGAGATCCCGCGGGCTTCGCGTAAGTGTCTCTGCTTATGGGTCTGCCGCCTCCGTTTTTTTCCTTCATACAGCAGTGCATTGAAAGCAGAATGGTCTTTAAATTCGACTGTAATACATATTGGGTGGAGCCGTATGCAGAGCAAGACTCAAGCCAGAATGATGGATAACTGTACATACACACATACTTTTTGTTAATAAAGTTAAAAAAAAAACACACACACATACACACATCTTCGAAAATTATTTTAACAATTCCTCTGAAACTTTTCCAGATATTACATAAGACATTCCATTCCCCCGGAAATCCATCTAGTAGTTCTTTCGGAATTTCCTCCGCCATTTCCTTCCAAAACTCTAGGACGAATTTTTAGATATCATATATAATTTCCAAAGGAATTATCGACATTCTTAAATTCCTTCAAGATTTTTTTTACATTCCTCCAAGAATTCCTTCTGAATTTTCTCCAGGGATTCCTTCAGAAAATCCTTCAAAAAGTACTACGAAGATAGATACATAAATTCCTCAAGACTCTAAGCAATTTCTTCAGGTTTATTCCTTCAGAACTTTCTCCAGGACTTCCTTCGGAAAATATTTCAAGAAAACCCAGAAATTAATTTGGGTATTGTTTATCAAAATAAAGTATTGCGTATTTATTTATTAGACTGTAGGATTACACTGTTGAAAGGAGATTCTCTCTATCTTCGCGTAAGTGTCTCTACTCTGCCTCGGATATTCATATAGTATTTTCGGAATTTTCTCCGCCATGTGCTTCCAAAATTTTAGGACGAAATTTCGGATATCTCCGTGCGAATTCCAAGAGAACTCATAAAGAAATTGCCGACATTCCTAAATTTCTTTGAGAATTTTGTTGGACATTCCTCCAAGAATTCCTTCAGAATTTTCTCCAGACAATCATCCACGGGGATAAATCCAAAAATTCCTCAAATTTCTAAAAATTTTCTTCAATTATTCCTTCAGAACTTCCTCCAGGATGTCATTCGGACATTATTTCAGGAAAACCAAGACATTTTTTGGGGATTTTTTTTTTTATAAAAATAAATTAAACCCGTTTTTTGAGCAATTCTGGCAATTTAAGTACAAGGAGGAGCGAAGGAAATGTTCAATTTGATGGGTCACGTGTCCCATCGTGCACCAGAAGCCAAGTTACCATTTTTGCATTCGCATATCACGAAGCTATCACAATGATACTCCATGCACTAGACCAATTAAGATATGTAACATTCAAATCTATAAAAAGATAATGAACCACCCAATGCGACCAGAATGAGGTTATTCCACATGAAGTTACATATGAGATTAGAAGTTCATCGCTACGCTCGTTGATTTGTAGGTCTGTTGCTAAGTAGTTCTCGGATGACCTAGCATTTAACACGCCAATGCCGGTAAATGACAGAGATAAAAACAAATCTGCTAAAGGTATAACAGCTATGTATTTAATCAATGCCTGATAGGTTGCCTTGGTCCGGTAGATGCAAACGCATTACATACTGTGATTTTTGTGTTGGCCAATCATCGGCGTGAAATACGAAATTCGGCGGCGTGGAGCCAATCGGCGTATGGCGCGCCGCCGACACCTTGACCGGCGTCGGCGTACGTCAATAAGTGTCGGCGGCGGCGTGGCGCGGCGGCGCACAGGTCTACTGTGCTCCTTACTTTGCTCTGTAAAATGGGAGAAGTACAAAGTGGCAAGAAATGAGCAGTGAGTCGCCTCACTCCTCACTCTTTATTTCTCACTTCTCACTGTAAAAATTTAGACGTGTGAAGTGAGAAAAAAGAAATGAGAAGTGAGACTTCTCATTTATCATTTCTCACTTCTCACTTTCGCAGTGAGGCTTCTCACTTCTCACTCATCATAACGCATTTCTTATTTCTCACTTATTATTACTTATGTCTTTTCCCAATTATCATAAATTACTTCACGTCTTAAACATTTACTTTTGTTTGACCAAATAACCTGTTCGGCCAAACGACGTTTTCGGCGATACGTCCAATCCACCTAAACGACATTGTCGGACAAATGACCAATTGACGTTTTGGCCAAAGGTCCAATTTTCGGGTTGGAAATTTTCTCAACTTCCATGAACATAAAAGTATCATTGTGTTAGCCTCATTATATACAAATGCAAGAATGGTAACTTGGCTTAGAAACCTTGCAGTTAATAGTTAAGAAGTGCTTAATGAACACTAAGCCAGTGGGGGATGTAATGCCAATAAAAATAATATTAGAATTCTAACCCTCAGAAGCAACCCCGCCCTTATCAATACGACAAATAGAATCACATGTTTGTGATCCAAACGCAACCGATTGTTACTCAATTCTGATACACAAAGTTGGGTAGAGAGAAGAGATGTGAAATGTTGCCAAAGCAGATTCGATGGATACGGGGAATTGACTGATATCCCATCGTTATTAGCTGGTTATGGAACAACTTCTCGCAGAGGCAGCTGTTGTATAGTTGGTAATACGTCCATGTACTTAATGGAATAGTGTGGGTTCAAGTCCCACCGGCAGCCGAATCTTTTTTCGCAATATATCATAAAAACCCGTTAAAGATAAAAAAATAAGCTTTGAAATAAGCCCAATTTGACATGCGTGTGGTTGCATGCTCATTGCTAAAAATAAGGTTAAACAACTTTATGTTTTTGCCATACATTTTACACTTTACATTTAACATTTTACAAGCAAATTAAAAACACAACTTTGATTTGCTATTGAATTGACATGATGCATAAGGTGCAATTTTTATCCAATTTCCATGAAATATCGAGGAAAAACATTTCCAAATACAATAGAAAATTATAAAAATACTTTCGAAGCTTAAGGACAAGGCTTCAGGAATCCAAAACTAAATACACACGCGTCTTCAAAATGGAAGCCACGTAATGTCATTTTTATTATTCCACGCAATCTGTGACGTAGCAAAACCTACACACCACAACGATCGACTGATGAACAAAACAACAGCAGAGAAGTGGTGGGAGTAGATTTTCTGTGTAAAAAATAAACATTTAAGGATCCGCTGATGGTAACCGATCTTGTTTGTAGGTTCGGTAACTGTTTAGTTTTTATAATGTTCACCGAAAAAAGCCGACGAAAATAGTCTTGCATGTATGTCCACTGCCTACTCATGACGTTGATCGAAGAAGAAGAACATCTTCAGCGATTCCATCGCATACCTATATTGAAGGGGCCCTCCTTAGCCGTGCGGTGAGACGCGCGGCTACAAAGCAAGACCATGCTGAGGGTGGCTGGGTTCGATTCCCGGTGCCGGTCTAGGCAATTTTCGGATTGGAAATTGTCTCGACTTCCCTGGGCATAAAAGTATCATCGTGCAAGCCTCATGATATACGAATGCAAAAATGGTAACCTGGTTTAGAAACCTCGCAGTTAATAACTGTGGAAGTGCTTAATGAACACTAAGCTGCGAGGCGGCTCTGTCCCAGTGTGGGGATGTAATGCCAATAAGAAGAAGAAGAAGAAGAAGAAGAAGAAGAAGAAAAAGACCTATATTGAAGTCGGTGCAAGAAGGCCGGAATGTAAACAATTATAATTTATTTCAACTTGAAAAAAAACGATGAATTGCTCACTGTTTACTTGCTAAGATAAATACATAATTAAACTGTTATACACAACACCTATATTGCCAATTAGATCATCCCTAAATTACAATACACTGATAACATATGATCACAGATAAAGCTATCAAATACACATATGGGTATATCGTCAGACGAATTCAGCCGATGTGCAAATAAAACTATCGTGTTTTGGTAGTAAATAAACCATGTTCAATTCCCAACTCATTGATCAGTGTACGAATCGATTTGGTAGAAGAAACTACAAGTAGTGAGAAAATTTCCATCGAATTATACATCGTAAAGTAAGTGAACACGTATCAGTATTCCTCATAGCATTGTACTGATTATTTTTACACTCATTTGTTTCATGAAATTTCAAAATAATCTCATGAAATCAATAACAGTTAACCTATATCATATTATTCAATGATTCATTGAGCAGATTAAATTAAGACCTGATAATCACAACATTTGTTGGATCATATTTGATGAGTGATAAGTTTTGAAAAGTTAATCATGACAAATCTACATAAATTGATGAAATAAAAAAGCCCACTCCGAAGCAACGTGAGTGACAACTGACAATTTTATCTTCAACCACATGACAAATGAATCGATTTATGTCATCTCCATTGAATACCAACGACAACGGGAATGACAACCACGACAACATTATGTGCAGATGTTTCCTCCTTCATCAGCCATTGCGACGAGCATCCACCGTTTTTCGGTTCGTGGTTTGTTCCATCAGAGACTCACTTATAAGTCAAACCGACATTATCTGTCCCCCAAATCCATGCTCACGTTCGGAGAAGCTTGTGCGAATCGCTATTCCCGCTTCAGACATGCTAAAGCTTATTATTGGTTCAATCATCATTGTCGTCGGTATCACCATCATCGAGCGTCATCATCTTCATTCTTGGATCCCCAGTCACAGCTGTCTGCGACACATTTCGGATTCTTCATCAACAAAAGCCGTTCGCGTGCTATCCAAGTGGTAGACTCTTCTCGCTGTCGGTTTACACAGGGCATATTCGAGCAATTTTGCCAATCGAATCGATTGGATGCTTTTCTCAAAATGCGCAACCTATACCTTGCCTCGAAGGTCGGGATAAGCCGTTGTCGATAAGAGAAGGGTTTCCACTATAGAAAGGATTATAAAAAATTAAATATCTTCGAGAGACGCTGCAGATTCAAAAGGGTTGGATAAAGGGGGAACCCGGGTGAGTGCAATGACAGCTTCTACGGTAAAGGATTTTCCTCCGAAGCGAGGGTAAATGGCTTTTAGAGTTTTCACACTGTACCTAGTGATAATGTGAAAACAGCCTTCCCCCAGATCGGCATTCCTTTGGGTAAGGTTCGCATTTTCACATAACACCTCGCCTTAGGTAGATGTTATCGAAGGAAAGCGACAGGTCAATGTGCGTTTTTTTTCCAGAGGCTTCCCACTTTAGGATCCAACAGACAGCGTCTTGTGAGTCATTTGGATGGGTTCTATCACAAAGGCCCGAATTACATTCACCCGAGTAAGGAAAACTATTGAGAAGACCACCTACCCGAACAGATAAAAAAAACACATCAACCATTTAGACAAGTTGGATACAATGCCACTTACATTAAACAGACATAGTGAATGATTGCTTAATACTTTTTATACAATAAGAGTCAAGAATTATTTTTTTAAAACCACGCAAATACTTGGAAATGTAAACAGATTATGATTCCAACTTTACAAACCTTTTTAAAGATGATTTTTGGCAAATCACATAAGAAACCTTTCATTTCTCTAATTTTTTCGTCAAATTTGAGCTTTAGAGTATAAAATCTCCTTGACATAGGTAATCAGAAATTGAATGATAACTCCTTCCACTCCTTCTGATTTCGCATTAGCTCAAATCAATGCACAATGGTCCCAGAGCCTTCTTACTTTTAACTCTAAGACAGGTTCTACGAAGGTCAGAGACAGTACTGGAATTGTCTCATTTTCAATGCGAGATGTCACGCGATATTTACATATCTGCCCCTTTCAAAATCTATACAAACGCGAAGGATGAATGGCATGCTACAAAAATCTCAAAAAAATATTTGTCCCGTGACAGGGCGTCAAAGTGTGCAATATCTGCTTTATTTTAGTGTTTATTACCACTTTCAACCCGGTGAATTAAAAGGAATATGATTAATTTATCGAATTGTCACTATTCTTTGCATGTATGTATGTATTAAAATAATTTAGAAATTTTAATTTTTGAATAAAGCACAACATCCTTTCATGACTGTCTTTCATGTGAAATTGAACAAAAACCCACGATTATTTCATTTGGTCGCCTGAAATAGAAAAAGTTGCTTTGCTCTCTGTCTTATGACGATCACGACTTATTCCAGTACTGGTCAGTGATCTTGTTCGCCCAGTAGTGCACCGGTTGGCTTAGTTCCGCTAGGCATGGTCATGTCATATATTTGTGTCAGGACATCGGATAACTTTACTTAGATTTAGAGTCAGTAGTGATTCCTCTAATAGTCCCGGTTGAACTGCTAGAGACTATAGCAAGATATGACCTCTAGCGTTAGTAAACCGGGATATTCAGACCACTGCCAAAAATGCCACAAATTTAGATTTTTTAATAGATGAATTTATCTCATTAATGGGGTACCGCTCGCGGGTCCAGATGGCTACTGTTCTAGAAATATCCGCAATCCGACTGGTTAGATAACAAAGTTAAATAAAGCTAACACTCAATTTTTTTTATTGAGATTCTCTCCTAGGTCATAGAGATTTCATAACTTCTCATGACTTCGACGTAGCTTTTACCGTCAGACTTGAAAACTTCACTCCTGCCTATTTGTTTGCCACAGCCATTGAGAGGCTCACCCTTTTCATCACGGGCACTTTGCTGTGCGATCGCGATATGCAGCAAAGCTGTAGATGAAAATCGAAGGCGAAGTTGTCTCATCGTTCTGCGCCATATGACGGGTGGGCGCAAACGACCAAACGTCAAGGTTAGCCGTTTCAGAATAGCTATGAAAAATAACTAAGGAAAGGCTGAATACAAACATTGTACCGAAGATGCTGCTGCCATTGATTGACAATTATCGGGCAAACCATAAACGGTGGATGTAGTCCAACGGTATGGGGGTTAAAACGGAGTAATAGGGAACGAAAGAGGTGAAGGATTTCCATTGTTTCATCAGTCATGACCAAGGCTCCGCCTTTAATACGTTGACTTTCACCTACTCAGTGACTGAGTAAAATTGTATTTATTTTTCCATGGAAATTTTACTCAAAATCTGTGAAAAGCGGGACTATTCAAAACTAGGAGTAGTCCTGCTTTTGACGGAAAATGAATAAAATTTCACTCAGTAACTGCGTAGATGAAAGTTAGAGTAATAAATAATAATAAAAGAACAATATTGCAAAACCTTTTTTAGTGAATCAGAATGTCAGATCAGAATGTTCTACATTACCTTACTTTTAATCTAAAGATGTATATTCTACCAATTTTGGTATTGGGTCGTCCAAATTCTTTTCGGTATCAAGATCGTCCAATTAATTGCATGCTGAGGCCAGGAAATCTAGAAAAAGGATTGAAGATCTAGTTACTGGATACTTCAAGTGAAAAAGAGTTACATGTGGATATTGACTTATGAAAACATAATAAGAAGGTCTGTCCTATTTTCAAGTATTCAGTTCAGAGTTACTCCATGAAATTAGGACTATTCACAAGTGCTGCACATCCATGTTGATATGTTGGCATGTGATAAGCGGTTCATCCTCGTTTTCAAGTGTCTTAAGATCTTCAAGAACCTCCTGGAGCTTGGACCTATATTTTGTAATAGATAGCATGGGTACATCGCATAAGTTTATAGTAATCCAAGAAATAGCTAGGGTAAGGTCTATCAGTCTGTTTCAAAAGTGGGACATGCTCTTTGCATAGAATATAACGCATCCTTGGTATTTTTTTTCGTGGTCATCCAAGAAATTCCTGGAGTAAGGGCGTAAGATCTACATACGTAACAAGAGATCTATGGTTTTTTTCAATAATTTAATTTAACAAAGAAACCTTAAAGTAAGGCCATAAGCTTTACACACGTAACTAAAGATCGATCAGTCTGTTCTGTCTCACACCGATTCTAAAGCATTTTGCATTACCAAGGGAAAAAAAAACTATTTGGAATGCAACTATCAGGAATGCATAACAAAATTATAACTCAATTCTATCAATTGTTGTTATTTAAAACAACTTGTGTTATAATTAGATAATTCGATAAAAATGTGTCTTCGGCCAATTTTATTTCATATCAAAATTATAACAACATTAGTTATGTATATTTCCACAGAATAATTGCCTACATTTTTTGTAGACATTGGGAAAAAATCGGAGGTAATCACCTTCAGTATAACTTGAACCCGCTCGATATTAATACACAGCTGGAACAAAGTTAGGGGAAGAGGCCCCAAAACGCCCCCCGAGGCAAAACGCCTTTTGTGGTTTCCCTCATATTTACCGTCATTAAGATGTCCGTAACAAAACTAGATCTAAAATTATGTAGTTTAGGCGAAAAAAGTTTCAAAGTAGTGTATGGGAAGGTCGGAAAAACCGAAAATTACCACATTTTGAAGAAACATCTAACATTTCGGCGAGGCAAAACGCCCTAGCGGAACTATCCTACAATGTACTCGCGTCTCCACGCACTGTCCATACCAGAATGCTGATGTGCCGACGCATGGTGCGTTGTTCCCTAAGAGCTGCCTGCTAAAAGGCGTTTTGCCTCAGGAGTTTTCCGGCAACAGAATATCACGACTTTTTTGAAATGTGAATATTATCATTATGATTAAGATTTTTTCTAATTTTAATATGGCATCAGCTAGCTATATTGTTTAAGGCTCAAGACTCCATCACAATGTTTTGAGAATTAATGACTGTATCGCTTGTTTGTAATAGTGATGCAATTGGTACGGAAAAATGCAACAGCGATAAATAAACTGTTGTTTACAACTGGGGTGGGTGGAAATGGGGTGGTAAAAATATGTCAGCTGATGCACAATGTTGCCAGACTTGACGAATTGTTTATTTTATATCATAAGACATGTTCATGATGTATCAAATATATGGGTATTTATCGGTTTAATTATTTTTATACACCACTTGGAATGTAATAGAAGCTTACGTAACATGTTTAAATATTTATTTTTGGTTTTATTGGTCAATCTGACAAACAGCAATGATTTTTTCCAATAAATAAATCTGGCAACGGCGAGGAGATGATTATTTTCTTGTGTATGCACATCTTTGTTTGCGTGTTGGCTGGCGTATACGTTGTATTGTTCGGATTGAATGGAGTTGCATCGCGTAGATTTTGTACTCACCATTTCACTTATTGCGCTAGTGAATTTGAGTCTTCCGCATTTTATTGCATTCACAATACGGTCGTCAAATTTGTCTCTCACTTCGATTTTTGCAAAGCAGTTTTCAACAGTTTTTGGGCGTGAAGTGAATTAATTGGTAGTCAAGGTTGACGAAAAATGTGAAACTCAGTTAGTGAATATGTTTCAGGAGTGATAAAATCAAAGAAACAACGGGAAAAGATCCAGTGAAAAATCAAGTGAGTGTGTATGTGTTCGATCCGAACGTTCGAACGTTAGTATGCGTTCGGTGAACAAACGAATATCGACCTAGGAAAAAGGCAGTTTTCATCGTTTTTCCAGCAATTCCTCAGTAATTGCTAGTTTTGATAAGTGAAAAATTAATATGGAAATGCCATGAATATATTATGATAGAGGGTAAGTCCGTAAATAGCCCCATAATATTAAATTTAGTTCAAAACTTTATTAGTGTTAGTGCGGATTTGAATAAAATCATTGTCATTATCGGATTGATTACGGTTTATAGAGCCTTAACTGTTGCGTGAGATAGAAACACCCATGAAAATCGTTATAGCTGAGGCATAAAAGCAGTCTATGCTTAGCTAGGGCATATTGCCCCTCCTTCCCCTAATTGCCTACATTATGGATGGAAATCCGTCGTGGTAGCGCACCAGATCCGTGATTTAGACAATTAGGGGAAACTGGGGTAATATGCACCCCCGGAGCAAAAAAAAAATTGTACAGAAAAATTATATCAACGTTTGTTATAATGTTGATATGAAGGTATCAACGTTTGTTTTAATTATGTTACGGCTAGAGGTATTTTTGATATAATTTTTGTTATTTTAACAACTAACCAGCAAAATTTATAACACATTTTATTACAATAGTTTTCTGAAATAAATAACTCCCCTTGTTATAATTTTGTTATGCATTATTGATCGGGTATATACCAAAAAGAGGCTCACAGCTTGTTAATTATTTTAAAAACGTCTCCATTACAGAGGTTGATCGGCAGATCTCCATGGACTTTATGAAGTTCATAGAGCACACAGAACCTATAACAACAACAAGAACTACTTGGAATGAAAACGTATACCTAAATAGGGTCAAACAGCTTTTAATTAGAGTTAGCGATGAGCCATTTAGAAAAAATCTTCAATAATAGTCTCCGTTATGGGTAGAGGTGTACGTTGGTCTGAAAATCGTCGTCGGCGGCGTTTTTCATAATTTTGGTCGATGGCTGAGGCGGCGTGAATCGGCGTGGTGATTTTTTATTATCAATGTTACATTAACAGGAAAATCATTTGTTTATCGCCGGAAAAATATAATGAGCTTACCAAAAATTTATTTATTTTGAATATTCTCTTGGATTTATTTTTCGGAAATTCCTAGAAATTTCCATTAGCAATCATTTGAAACTTTCCGGAAAAAAGCTTTGAAATTTAAAAGCTTTTAGAAATTCTCCTGAAAAATTGTTTGGAGTTTCGAAATGTTTTTTTTTTAGATTTCTAAGAAAATTTTTAAGAACTTCCGCGAGGTTCCTCCGGATTTTGGGCAGAAAATTGTTCCAAAATTTTATCGAAAGATTATTCAGAATTTCCGTGGATTCTTCGGAACTAGCAAGGGATATTCTTCGGAATTTCCACATCAAATCCGCGGGCAACTCTTACAGGAAGAGATCCCTTGGGTTTAAGCAAGAAGTTGTTCATAATTTCCAAGAAAATTTATAAGGGAAGCTCCACAGGAAATTCTTTGGGATTCGCACTGGATTTTATTTTTATTTTCAAGGGATTTTTTTTGTAGGAATAACGGGAATTTATTTGTATTTTCCATTTAAAAATATTCTGAGTTTCCATGGGAAATTTGTCAAAAAAAAAAGGAAGAATAATATGGCCGAGAGTTTTTCGGCAAAATGAACGTGAGGCCGTAATGGTTAATAGGTCGAAAACCGTTTGACCGAAAATATCACTTGACATACGGAAAATTGGTAATTTGGCCGAAAAAGAAGTTTACCTTAACAGGTCATGTAGACCTCAATAGGTGATGTAGCCGAAAGTGCCGTTTGACTGAAATGTTCATTTGGCCTACGGCCGAAAATGTTAGTTGCTGAACGGAAAATATGGCCAAAAATGTCGACCCGTTAGGCCAAACACCATTTTTAGTCTAATGGTCCTTTTCCCTTCTAATCAGTTGAAATAGTGCCAATAGTTGCTGCTTTTACAGACTGCCAAGGCCATACATTCAGCCGAACGACATTTCCGGTAGTAAATAATGTCCATTTCAGCCAAACGCCATTTTAAGCCAAATGACCTATACTACCAAATGACTTTTTTGACCAAATTACATTTTTGTCTGATAGTTTGTTCGGCCAATTGACATATTCGGCTAAACAAGGTTCGGCCATATGGCTTGATGGGTATTTTTCTTATTCCTTCCTTTATTTGATAGGCATTCTGTGTTACTTAACCACTGCTGTGCCGAGATCTAATGTGGCATTATGCTGCCAGAATTCACACCGAATCTATTTTTAGATTTTCCATTACCATTGTTGTTGAACAGGCAACGATGTCCATCTCATCATGAGTCCATTGTGTCCGTTTGTTCATGTCGTCTATCCAATGATCGTTGCATTGTTCGGTTGCCATTTATCCGGGTAATGTTGGAGCAGCGGTTCTCAACCTGGGGTACATGTTCCCCTGGGAGTACTTTCGCTGCTCCTAGGGGATACCACGAACAAAAACGGACAAAAATGCGTAATGGCGGACGTATTACAATTACAGTCGAAACTTATTGATAAAGTTTTGGCAATTGGGTATTTTTCATTTCAAAACTTTGGCTTGTACATAATATGCATTATTTATTTTTATTTTCCAGACTAAGGGCGGAGTGGTCTGTGCAGTGCATAAAAGTGTTCTCCATTCAGTTCTGTCCATGGCTGCATGTCGCCAACCACGCAATCTGCGGAGGTTCCGCAAATCGTTTTTCACTTGATCGATCCACCTTGCTCGCTGCGCACCTTGGCTTCTTGTTCCCGTAGGATCGTTGTCGAGATCGATAGGAGCGCTCCGTTCGATGGTAGCGCTTCGCTTCTCGGAAGCATTCGCCCAGACAGCTTGAAGGTCTCCTTCCAAGATGTTCAGAAGCCTTCTTTCGAGAGGCTTGGAAGCATTCTTTCAAGATGCTTGTAAAACTCCCTTCAAGAGGCTTGGTAGCCTCCTTTCAAGAGGCCTGCAAGCCTACTTTCAAGAGGCCTGGAAACCTCGCTTTGAGGTACCCGGAATCCTCTTTCAATAGGCTCGGAAGCCTCCTTTTAAGAAGGTCGGAAGCCTTCTTTCAAAAAGCTCGGAAGATTCCTTTCAAAAGGCTCGAATGATTCTTTTCAAAAGGCTTGAATAACATCTTTCAAAAGGCCGAAAGCTTTGTTTTAAGATGCTCGGAAGACTACTTCCAAGAGGCGCAAAAGTCACCTTTCAAAAGAGTTGGAAGTCTTCATTCAAAAAGCTTGGGTGGCTCCTTTCAAGAGGCTCGAGATGCTACTTTCAAAAGGATCGGAAGCCTCCTTTCTAAAGCTCTGGAAGCCTCGTTTTGAATCCTCAAAAGGCTTTGAAGCCTCATTTCAAGAATATCTGAAGCCTTCTTTCAAAAAGCTCACAAGACTCCTTTCAAGAGACTCGAAAAGTTCTTTTCAAGTGGCTCGCAAGCCTATTTTAAAGAGGCTCAGAAGCCTCTTTACAATAAGCTCAGAAGTCTTTCCCCAGTAGGCTAAGAAGCCTCCTTTCAGGCTTGAAAGCCGTATTCCATGAAGCCCGTAAGCCTGCTTTCAAGAGACTGAGAAGCATTTTTTCAACAGGCTGGGAAACCCCTTTTCAAGAGGCCGGAAGCCTTGTTTTAAGACGCCCGGAGGTCTACTTTCAAGAGGTTCGGAAGCCGCATTTTAAAAGGGTTGGAAGATTTCTTTCAAAAAGCTCGGATCAGTGGCGTAGCCAGAAAATTGGTCTGGGGGGGGAGGGGTTTGAACAATTTCTCTTTCGAAAAAAAAAATTCTTCTACAAATGTTGTCTCTAGGGGGGGGGGGGTTTATCCCCAAAACCACCCCCGTGGCTACGCCACTGGTTCAGATGGCTCTTTGCAAGAGGCTCGGGAAACTCCTTTCAAGAGGCTTGTAAGCCTGCTTTTTTTTAACAGGCTCGGAAGCCTATTTTTAATAAGCTCGCAAGCCTATTTCCAAGAGGCTCGGAAGCCTTTTTTCAAGAGGCCCGTAAGCCTCCTTTCAAGAGACTCAGAAGCCTCCCTCCAATAGGCTTGGAAGCACACTTTCAAGAGGCGCAGAAGCGTCCTTTCGAGATGCAAAGAATGCCTCCTTTTAAGTGGTTCGAAAGTTGCCTTGCAAGAGGCTAGAAAGCTATTCAAGAGGCTCAGAAGCCTCTTATCAAGGTGCGGAAGCCTACGTTTAAAAGATTCAAGGGCTTGGAATTGTCCTCTCAAGAGACCCGGAAGCCTATTTTCAGGAGGGGTACCTGAATTAAGGCAATAGTTTGAAGGGGTACCTCTCAAGAAAAAGGCTAAGAACCGCTTTGTTGGAGGAATGCCTCTGAGAAGAAAAAGTTGTCAGTCGTCATCAGGTAGCCGTGAAGGTTGGGTGCGTACCCCATAACGCCACCGTATGGGCTGCGGATCTGGCGACTGACGAGGGTTTGGTGGAGGGGCTGGGAATCGAACCCATGACCATTCGCTTGTAAGGCGAACGTGTAGCCAACTACGCTACGGGTCCCCCAACTTGTTCGAAATATAGTTTCAATCTACTCATACTCAATTGCACTCGCCCACTCAGATAAGGATCACCTACCTTGATTTGAGCCGCCAACAGCCCTGTGCTCTTGGGACCACTGGATTTGGATGAATTGCTGACAGCTGTACGCCTCACAGCCACCAGCGATGACGTCGATGAGTTACCGACGGCTGTTCACACAACAGACACCAGCGAATGAAGATGGAACCATTAAAAGCCGTTTCCGCCACTGAAACGGTTGCCAGTCACCACAGAAGACCACACACACACTACTCCAGTGGAAATCAGCTCTCTGGATCGAAAGATTACCGACTGCTTCACACACGTTTAATTTTAATCGCGTGGGATTCAGGAGTAATACCGCCAAGTACCAATGAGGGTACAAGAAAATTATTAATTAACTCTTCAGACCGCATCGTGCTTTCGTGCTGTGCGGTTCTTTCTCTCTTTGCGGAAGGAAGTTTTTAATACTACCCGAAGCTATTTTAATTTCAACGGTGCTTCTTAGCGCTATTTGTACCCACTGATCCCGTTACGATCTTTGCAAGGACCCGTGCCTTCGTTTTACGTTGGACCCGTTTGCGGAAGTAAAATTCCGACAAGCGGTGGTAATCCTGCAGGGACACCGTTCTGGGAAAAAACCTCTTAGAAGGTCACGTCTCCACGCTCAGCAATGAGTATTAACAAAAACAAGAGGATAGGGGGAGTCTCTGAATTCTCCACTTCCTTCAAAGAAACAAGGTTTCAAGACCGTCCTGCCCAAGCGCGGAAAAAATAGAAGGAAGCTGGAGAATTCAGATATTCCTTCTAACTCTAATATCGGAAATAATTCTTCTCCAATCGAACTGAGCAATCAGTTCGATTTGATTAATGAAAATTACGAAATTGAGCAAATCGAATCTACCTCTAGCCCAGGTGATTCGATTCATGCGAAAAAGCAAAGGATTCCGCCAATTGTGGTATCTGTTGCCGAGTTTTCTGGCTTCCGGAATGAGATTTTGAGTAACCTTCAGGGGATCAAGGTTTCATTTCAGATTGCTAGGAAGGGTGACTGCCGCGTTTTGCCGGGATCCTTTGACGATCGCAAACGTCTTCTTCACTATTTAACTGAGAAGCACCATAAATTCTTCACATACGACGACAAAACTGAGCGATTGTTCAAAGTCGTCTTGAAAGGTCTCCCCAGTGATGACAAATCACTGGATGAGATTAAAATTGAAATTTCTCAATTACTTGGATTTTCACCAGTCCAAGTAATTAAGATGAAAAAGAAATCCCATTCTGGTCCTTCCTAGAGGGGAATTTCTCCAGAATTTTATTTAGTTCATTTTAACAAAAGTGTACTAAATAATATGAAAAGTTTGGAAAAGGCCTGTATTATGTCTCATGTCCGTGTTACATGGGAACATTTCCGCAGGCCTGGGGTAATTTCCAAAACCCTACCCAGTGCCGTAAGTGCCAAAAGTGGGGTCATGGAACCAAACATTGTCACATGGATGCTAAATGCATGATTTGTGGTGGAACCTCTCACGCCAAGGACGCATGTCCTGTGAGAGAAGATTCCAATAAATTTAAGTGCGCAAACTGTGGGGGCAATCATAAATCCAATTTCTGGGAATGCCCTTCACGCAAAAAAGTTTTGAATTCCCGTGCAAAATTGATGACGGGAAATTCCAATCGGATCCCAGATTCGACGGGTAGAAATTTTTCAAACGCTCAAATTTCTAAACCGGTTACCGGTCGAGCAATTCATACCCACCACAATTCTCAAACAAATTTTGCCGCTCATCAACGGGTAGCAAGCACTTCAGTAAATTCCAATTTTTCCAATGTACCTACGTATGCAAACATCGCTGCTGGTAGACCAAATTTCTCTTCTCAAAATGAGGTTTATACCCATGTCCCAACGGAAAATAACGGTAATGTTGCCGATTCAGGTAGCATGACTGCTTCCGATTTTGATTTTTTAACTGAACAATTGCATCACATGATTGATGCAATGTTCAAAGCAAATACCATTCCTGAAGCTGTTCAGGTTGGTATAAAGTACACACAAAAAATTGTTATCGGACTCCGTTTCAATGGATCCAAATAATTGTGTGAAAGTTCTAAATTGGAATGCCCGCTCTCTAAAGGGTAAGGAAGATGAATTATTCAACTTCCTTTCAGTTCATAATGTGCATATTGCCATTATAACTGAAACGTATTTAAAACCAGGACTCTCCATTAAAAGAGATCCAAACTATTTTATCTACAGATATGATCGTCTTGACAGCGCCTGTGGTGGGGTCGCCATTGTCATTAATAGACGTATCAAACATAAATTATTTTCTTCGTTTGAAACCAAAGTTTTTGAAACCTTGGGAGTTTCTGTTGAAACAAATTTTGGAAAATTTTCCTTCATTGCAGCCTACTTGCCTTTTCAATGCAATGGGCAGCAAAAGAATTTGTTGAAAGCTGATCTTCAAATTCTGACTCGCAACAAATCAAAATTCTTCGTAATTGGTGACTTCAATGCCAAACACCGTTCATGGAATAATGCTCAAAGCAATTCCAATGGTAAAATTTTATTTGAAGATTGTTCTGCGGGATATTATACTATTCAATATCCCAATGGACCAACTTGTTTTTCTTCCAGTCGAAATCCTTCTACAATTGATTTAGTTTTAACGGATTCAAGTCAGCTGTGTGGCCAATTGGTAACTCATGCTGACTTTGACTCTGATCATCTTCCTGTGACATTTGAAATCTCACAAGAAGCCATTTATAATCCAATCAGCTCTACTTTTAATTATCATAGAGCTGATTGGGATTTATATAAAACGTATATCGATAGGAATTTTGATGTTGATATACCTCTCGATACCAAAAGTGATATTGATAATGCTCTCGTATCTTTGACAAATTTAATTGTCGAAGCCAGAGGCATTGCAATTCCGAAATATGAAGTTAAATTCAACTCCATTATTATTGACGACGATCTTCAGCTACTGATCCGTCTTAAAAATGTGAGAAGAAGGCAATACCAAAGAACTCGCGATCCCGCGTTGAAAGTTATTTGGCGAGATTTGCAAAATAAAATTAAAAAACGTTTCGCTATTCTGAGAAATACCAACTTTGAGAATAATGTCTCGAAGTTGGATCCCAGTTCGAAACCCTTTTGGAAATTAACAAAAATTCTTAAAAAACCTCAAAAGCCAATTCCAGCGCTTAAAGAGGGAAATAAAATTTTATTAACAAATGGCGAAAAGGCTCAAAAACTTGCTCAGCAGTTCGAGAGTGCCCATAATTTTAGTCTAGGTCTCACTAGTCCAATTGAGGATCAGGTTATACGAAGCTTCGAAGACATTCTCAACCAAGATAATGTTTTTGACCCTTCGTTGGGAGCTAATTTGGATGAAGTGAGATCTATTACTAGAAAATTTAAAAATATGAAAGCCCCGGGTGATGATGGTATTTTCTACATACTTATCAAAAAACTTCCTGAGAGCTCTTTATCATTTTTGGTTAATTTATTTAACAAATGTTTTCAATTGGCATACTTCCCAGATAAATGGAAAAACGCCAAAGTTGTTCCAATTTTGAAGCCGGACAAAAATCCAGCTGAGGCTTCTAGTTATCGCCCAATCAGTTTGCTTTCTTCAATAAGCAAACTGTTTGAAAAGATTATTTTAAATAGAATGATGGTTCATATTAATGACAATTCTATTTTTGCTGATGAGCAATTTGGTTTTCGCCATGGGCATTCAACCACTCATCAGTTATTAAGAGTTACGAACTTAATTCGGCTCAACAAATCTGAAGGATATTCGACTGGAGTTGCTCTTCTTGATATAGAGAAAGCATTTGACAGTGTTTGGCATGAAGGTTTGATTGTAAAATTGATGAATTTTAATTTTCCTCTGTACATCATTAAACTGATCCAAAATTATTTATCAGATCGCTCACTGCAGGTAAACTATCAGAATACTAAATCTGATAGATTACCTGTAAGGGCTAGTGTCCCCAAGGCAGCATACTGGGGCCCATATTGTATAACATTTTACTTCTGACTTACCTGATTTACCACCAGGGTGTCAAAAATCTTTGTTTGCAGATGACACGGGCCTTTCAGCCAAAGGGCGAAGCCTTCGTGTCATTTGTAGTAGATTGCAACAAAGTTTGGATATTTTCTCCACTTACTTGCAAAAATGGAAAATTTCCCCGAATGCTTCCAAAACTCAGCTTATAATTTTCCCACATAAGCCGAGAGCTTCGTATTTGAAACCTTCTAGCAGACATATTGTCACTATGAATGGTGTTCCAATTAATTGGTCTAGCGAAGCTAAATATTTAGGACTTCTGCTAGATCAAAAATTAACTTTTAAAAATCACATTGAAGGCCTTCAAGCCAAATGTAACAAATATATTAAGTGCCTATATCCACTTATAAACAGAAAATCAAAACTTTGTCTTAAGAACAAACTTTTGATTTACAAACAAATTTTTAGACCTGCCATGTTGTATGCTGTGCCAATATGGACTAGTTGCTGCAATACCAGAAAGAAGGCACTCCAGAGGATTCAAAATAAAATTTTGAAAATGATTCTGAAGTTGCCTCCGTGGTATAGTACCAATGAACTTCATAGAATTTCTAATATTGAGACATTGCAACAAATGTCCAACAAAATAATTTCAATTTTAGACAAAAATCGTTGCAATCTTCTATTGCAACGATTAACTCCTTGTACCCTTAGTATAAAATAGGTTAAGTTTAGTTTAAGTAGAAAACATTGTAATTCCTACATGGTTCAATTCAACCAGAGGAAAAAATTCTAACTGCTAGAGGCAATTGAAATGTATTAATAATAACTAAAAGCGTAACATAGCAAATAAGGATGATAGTGTTAAGAAAACACGGAACACCTAGTCTAAGAGATGAATGCATGTATTAGATAATTAGCAAATAAAATTAGTCAAAAAAAAAAAAAAAAAAAAAAAAAAAAAAAAAAAAAAATTAATTAACTCTTGCATCAACTCCAGAGCACTAACCCAATGAATATGATGCCACCACCACCACCTCCCTGACGATAGCAACCTTCACTCGTCTTGAACCTTCGTGTCTCCCAACTTGCACAAGTGTTAGCCCCGCCCATGTTTACATCAAATAAAACGACTAAACGCGTACCATCACCATCGCGTAAATGGCTCTTCCCGTCGTTTAAGTGTCAAGTCATTCGGCGGAGATCTTAATTGCCAAGATTAGCACTTGGTCGATTATCATTAAGCCGAATAATATTTGGCTGAATTGGACGTTTGGCCTAAACTATTATTAGATGAAAATAGTTTGGCAGAAAATGTCATTTGTCTGAAAGCGAGATACGGCTGATAATGCCATTTGCTATGCCATGTCATATGGCCAAAAAAGTTTCGGACAAATGGCTTTTTCGGCAATATAATCAGTTTAGACAAACAACACTTTCGGCCGTATGTCCATTTCAGCCAAATAAAATTTCGGCCAATTGACTTTCGGCCTAATGGTTTGTTCGGCCAAATCACAATTCGACCAAACAACATTTTACCTTGTGGACTTCATCCGAATGATTTTCAACCAAATGTTCCTTCTCCATTCAATTATTTGATGTCGTCGATAAATTTTTTTTACGGAATGTGCTCCTAAATTCTCCAGAATTCCAACGGAGAAATCTTCCAAATTTTTATTTGGGATTTTACCATTAACATTTACAGAATTTCGAAGAAAAGAACTCTGTGGATTTTAGCGGAAAACTCTTCGGCTTAATTTTTACGGAAAGCTTTTGATCTCAACGGGAAATGGAATTTGGACATTCGTGAAAAAATATCCGAAGTTTCAACTGAATGTTTTGGGGATATCAATCGGGGAATTCGATGGACTTCTGCAAAATTTGAATCGGTGTGGAAAATCATAGATCAGCGATGTGAAATGGCGGAACACCGATGATAACAACTGCCGGTGGCGGCGGCGCACACCTCCAGTAACGGAGGTTGATCGCCAGATTTCTACACTTTGAAGCTCATAGGCTACATACAACCAAAAAACAAATCTTACAATGATTGTGGCGTAGAAACCTCGCAGCAAATAACTGTGGAAGAGCTTAATGAACACTGAGCTGCGAGGCTGGAATGGCTCAGTGGGTAACGTGAAGAAGGAGAAAATATACGATTCTGCAAGGTTTTAATGCAAGATATGTAATTTTTTTTATACAGACACTGTTTTAAAGTAATAAAAATTGTAAGGTTTCTATACAATGATTATATGATTGAATTGAAATCTTCTTAAAAATTGTAAATATATGTCAAAATTTCATACAGCGTCTGTAGAGTTCGTATGCAGAACCTTATTAAAATCTGCCATCCTCTAGTTGGGTGTAGAACTCATAGTAAACGAAAGTGGGGCAAACTATAATTTCTGTTATATAGCATCAATTAATGTGAAGTGAGCACAATGCAACGGATGGAAATAAAGCAAATCGACCATTGCATTTTGGATATAAGAAAAAATATTGGTCGGACAAAATTGAGCACATGGGTATTTTTGGATGCAGGCCCTATTGTCCCTTAGATTAAAACTATGTTTTTGGTGGTCCATTTAAATAAACAAATTTATCAAGCATAATGACGCCTGTTCCCTTGCCAGTACCATTTTTTTACAAATTCACCGCTATGTGAATTGGTCGTCTTTTTTTCATTCAGAACCTATTTGCTTCAACCTGAATCCGAACTGTTCTGGACCCTCGCGTCCTCTTGTGATTACCGGGGTATTATCGTTGGATGGGATAACTACGAAAAAAAGCCCTCACAAGAAGGTAATCTTAAACGATTTGCCCTGTGTTCGGGAATAAATTTAATTTAGGGGCTTTCAGCATTCATTTGCTTCGGTTTTCATTTCCTCGAAAGAGGATGCTTTGGGAAGGACGACAGCGCTGGGGCAGCCAAATCCCGAAGAAGTGTTTCCAAGATGAAATGGATTTGGACGTTGAGGTAGGTAATTGGAGTTTGGAATACTGAGTAGGATGGCTTAATTTGATGGGACCAGGGTCCAAATAAAATGAAGGTTCGGCATCGGTGAAAAAATTAGGCACTGTGTGGAAGGCAGGATTGAATTAATCACTGACTGGCGCATCCTAGGGACGTTTAAAGTGAGAATAATAAATAGAATAATATTTCGGAAATTTTGATCTGAAAAACATATCCAGCGGATACGATTTCACGAAAAACGTTCATAAGATTGGTTGACTTTTGAAGAAGTGACTCGAAATACAACCAATATGAACCGGGCGAGCATTCTCAAGCACCTTGTAACACTTCATAGTTAAGCGAACAAACGAGTTTTTCAGTTACGAGAAATTTCCTAGAATGCAACTTATTACGTTGTAGCAAATTATAGAACCCTGATCGAATTATCTGTCTTTGATGTCGTAATGAGTTTTACAGAAAAGAAAAACCTTTTGTAACACTATACCTACAATCCAAATTAAATGCCAAACCAAAACAAAGAATCGGAGAATTGGAATTTCAATCGTGCCGTGGCTAATTCGTTACAATCCGATTATCCCTTCGATTTTTTCACATCGTAATTTCCTGCTAAACTACCTGACTATTGAATCAAGCCTCAAAGAAAACTTTGCCACCAACACTGGAGACATCATTTGGAGGTCGCAAACCGTGTTATGTTCCCCAATTGATTATACGGGCTAAAGCTGTGGGAAGCCAATTTCGGTTTGCTTGTGAGCAAGTTGAATGTTTTCGCGAAACTGTCCCTCCGTACCGACATCAATGTCGAGTTGTCGCTGTTGTTTCTTTGTTTGTTGATTCCAATGTTGTCCGGTGGTGGAAAACCGGGTCTCAGATTTCCAGGTACTAAACGAACTTTTTTTTTCTACTTTCTTCCACTCGTTACAGAGTTCCTCCACACGATAAAGCACATCGATATGTCACGCACATTCATCCACAACGTTGACGACGAAACTTTCCAGGGGTTGCGGCTCGAATCGCTCAAGCTGGTCGACAACAAAATCCAGGACATTTCCGAGAAGAGTTTCAAGTAAGTTAAATTGCCGGGTTGCTTGGGAAGTGACGAAGATTGATGGCTGGTTGGTGGGGGAAAATTCCCAGCAAATTCAGGGTGAAAACGTCAGAGTTTTGTTTTAAAAATATAAATTATAATTGGTAGAGAAAGTAGAGGGAGGAGTGCAATTTTGGAATAAGAAATGTGGAATCAGAACATATGATCTTTTGTTGCCTCCAATGATATTCTAAATATTAGTGAAGTCTCCCTGCTTGCACCGATTTTTTTCTATTCCTATGTCGTCTGGTAAATTTAAACAACAGTTTTCGTTTTATTACGTGTACATAGTTTTAATCTAATGATATGTATAAACAAGTGCGTAGAGCGATGGTGGGAGAAAAAATCCAAACAAATTGTTTTGTGATCCTAGATAAAAAAAATACTTGTTAAAAATTAAAAACCTATGGAAACTTCGAAATATTCTGCGACTTTGTTTATACGTACAATGAAATGTTAATAGAAAATGTTTATCACCAGAAAATGTCTTAAGCTAAAGCTAAGAATTGACTTCTACCAGACAATGCTTTTGCCATTAAATTTTTTCCCTAAAGCCCCAAACGCAATACAACGGAACGGCGACGGAAACGGAAAATTTGACAGTTAGCCCATATATTTTCTGTCAAATTTGCCGTTTCCGTCGCCGTTCCGTTGGATTGCGTTTGGGGCTTAAGGAAGATATTGCCGACGATTTTTCGCTTTTGATAAATCTGCAGACGTGAACGTTGTGTCCAGGTCCGAAGCTTATTCTTGGTTAATTATGAGAAAGACAGTACCATCACTAGATGAATACATCAAGGTCCTTTTTATTCACTTTGTCGCAGCACGAACGAGAATCAGCATACCTGGCATAAAAGTACTGTTCAAGCTACCTGGCCTTCAATCGCCATTAAAAGACTTGAGAATGATTGATGACTGCGCGAGTTCTCCACATGGCCTATCCTTGCCGCCGCCCGCGGGATTCCTTCTCTCTGCGGATGGATTTTTTTTATTTCTATGGCTTCTAAGGGGCTTGTGCGGTGATGGTGATAAATTGAAATTTTGTGTGTTTTCCTGTTTTCCCGTGGAGCCCTTTGTGTGACGTTTGACGGAGAAAACGGAAAGTTGACATTTTCCGCCGTCGAAGCACCGGGACAACGAATACCGGGTTGACCATAAATGTCGCTGGATTTAAAATTGAATGGAATGCGGTCAATTTGGTTGCTGATTGCGGTGTTTGTTGGGGACCTGATTGCAGATGATGGAACCATGCTGGGCACCAATCAGTAGAAAAAAAATCTGATTTGATTCCGATGCTGTTCGATTGGATCATTTGTTTAAATTAACCACGGAATTGAAAGGTTTTATTAGTGGGTTAAATGCTTTCGAAGAAAAAGTTGTTTTGAAATGGGGAGATTTGTCTATTTTCACGATTTTTCCTTGCATAGCGAAATTCAGTAAATTAGTTCATTGAATAGTGTAGCATTATTCTAAGAATCATCAATGCAACAATTAACATGTCTGAAAAAAAAATCGCTCTCCAAATTCTACAGAGAACACCTATGACAATGAACTTTTTTAAAAATTAAATTATAAGATTGTTAAATAATTGGTTCCATCTGCAATACAATAGTTTAGCTCAAATATTTTACTCTGTGTATCGTAGAATAGCACGAGGTTCAAAATTTGCACAAATAAATCATATTTCCTTGATATCAATGTCACATTTCCTGAAGCCACAGGTTTTTGTTTTTTTACAACGATAGCTCATATTCTAAACCAGATCACAAACAAATTGGTTTCTGTGGTTAAATAATTTGCGGTTTTATCACTGATGAATAGCATAGCGCTCCACCACTGACTGACTGGTGTTGTCCATAGAGAAGGTCATGTATGCAACTGATTTTATTATCTGTACGAGGTGAAGTTTGAATGCAGTGTACAGCGATTGCAACCGCTTCATGAAATTAATTGCTTTAGATGTCAAGTAGATGAAGCATCACGAAAACCATCATTCTGAGAGGAAAACATTGTCTCTATCTCGTACCTGACTGGAGATCAGAGGACGAACTGCAAATCATCGAATGATATTTCATAAAAGATAGTTTTAACAGAAGTCAAATTCAATCTGTTTTCTAAACAGTTTGTCATTGTTCCAAATACTATTGTAATAAGGGATACATACATATACACTACCCGCCAAAAGTATGGAAGCGCAAAAATAAGTATTGCAACACCTACTTCGAATATTGCAACACCCCCAAAAAAGTTTAGCATCACTTCAGAACTCCCATATTCCCATCGGATCTTTTCCATTTAGAATAATGGGACCTTCAACAAAATTGTTCACGATGACAAGTGCATTAGGCCGGACGTCAATTTAGCTCCCTGGGTGCCTTGGCCACCGGGTGGACATCCGGATGCTCCGGATTCTGGAACACGTGTGAAGTCACAATTTAAAAAATGCATTCATTCCAGCGAGAGGCGGTTTTCATCATCTTTCGTAATCGCAATATAACAGGAAAATCAATGCTGACTGACGTTTGCTTGACCAGTTAGTGGTAGCCTCCGGAACATCCGGTAAAGTGGTCAATTATTAATATTCGTCCCAGAAAGCTGCGATTTTTTCTAAACGGTTTGCGGAGGCATTGTGAGAGAAAAATCAATGAAAGCATCACTAATTGACCCCAGGTGGTCTCCCAGTATTCCTCCGGAAGATCCGGAACATCCGGTAAAGTGGTCAATTATTAATATTCGTCCCAGAACGCTGCGATTTTTTCTAAACGGTTTGCGGAGGCATTGTGAGAGAAAACAATAAACAATAAACAATAAACAATAAACAATAAACAATAAACAAAACGCTGAGATTTTTTCTAAACGGTTTGTGAAAGCATTGTCAGGGAAAAATCAATGAAAGCATAACTAATTGATCCCAGGTGGTCTCCCAGTATTCCTCCGGAAGATCCGGAACATCCGGTAAAGTGGTCAATTATTAATATTCGTCCCAGAAAGCTGCGATTTTTTCTAAACGGTTTGCGGAGGCATTGTGAGAGAAAAATCAATGAAAGCATCGCTAATTGACCCCAGGTGGTCTCCCAGTATTCCTCCGGAAGATCCGGAAACATCCGGTAAAGTGCTCAATTATTTAAATTCGTCCCAGAAAGCTGCGATTTTTTCTAAACGGTTTTTGGAAGCATTTTCGGAGAAAAATCAATGCAAGCATCACTAATTGACCCCAGGTGGTCTCCCAGTATTCCTCCGGAAGATCCGGAAACATCCGGTAAAGTGCTCAATTATTTAAATTCGTCCCAGAAAGCTGCGATTTTTTCTAAACGGTTTTTGGAAGCATTTTCGGAGAAAAATCAATGCAAGCATCACTAATTGACCCCAGGTTGTCTCCCAGTATTCCTTCGGAAGATCCGGAACATCCGGCAAAGTGGTCAATTATTAATATTCGTCCCAGAACGCTGCGATTTTTTCTAAACGGTTTGTGGAAGCATTGAGAGAGAAAAATCAATGCAAGCATCACTAATTGACCCCAGGTGGTCTCCCAGTATTCCTCCGGAAGATCCGGAACATCCGGTAAAGTGGCCAATTATTTAAATTCGTCCCAGAAAGCTGCGATTTTTCTAAACGGTTTGTGGAAGCATTGTCAGAGAAAAATCAGAGCAAGCATCACTCAATTGACCTTAAGTGGTCTCCCAGTGTTCTTCCGGAAGATCCGGAACATCCGGTAAAGTGGTCAATTTTAAATTACGTCCCAGCAAGCTGCGAGTTTTTCTAAAACGTCTGTGGTAGCATTGTGAGAGCAAAATCAATACAAGCACCACTCATTGAACAGTGGATAATCCAGTGAAGTGGTCATATTTAATGGTTTTATAATGCATCCCAGAAAACTGCGATTTTCCTATACCGTTTGTACAGGCAAACCTCAATGAGTCGATAATGAAGACTCGTTTAAATATCGAGACGTGGAATAGAAAATTATTGAAAATCTGTTTGAAGGGACCATCACAGTAACCCAGAATATTTTTTTTTCAATATGGCATATTTTGCCTCCATGAGTCGATATCGAGTCATAGAACATCAACTTATAGAGGTTTGACTGTAATAGTAATGACAGAGTTAAATCAATGCGAGCATCTCTCATTGACGCCTGGTGGCCTCCTAGTAATCCTCCGGGAGCTTTAGAATATCCGGAGAAGTGGTAAATTTCTGTAATTCAACTCAGAAAGCTGCAACATTCTGAAAATCGCTTGTTGTAAACATGTCAGAGCTAATTCAATATAACAACCAGTCGTTCTCCTCGGATGGTAATCCTCCCTCGTAAGTTAGATGTAGCAATATGAAAGCAAAATTTCACTGAGTGGTCCTCAGGAATAGACCTGTGCGCCGCCACCATCAAAATGAATTGTATGAAAATTTACCACGTCCAAATATTTTTTACAACGCCGATGGCTATTGTAGGCAGTAGGATTATGGATTTCGAAACTTTTTTCCAAAAGAGCATTAACAGTAAAGTCAAGTTCAGTTTTCCAGTTTCGTCTAACTCCTGTCAGAAATACATATTTTCCACCATGTTCATATGACATTTTTCCACTTCCAATGATGCAGAATATAATCTCATTTCCGATATAGTTTTTAAATCGGAATCACCCAAAATTATTTTAAACAATTTTGTAAAAATTTCTTCATATTCAAATCAGGAATATCTTCGAGAATTTCTTAAGAACGTTGTTAAAAATCCTTCAGGAATTTCGTTATGAATTCTTTTAGGAACTCCTTCAGATATTTGCATAAAATTCTATCGTAAAATCTTTCTGGAAGGGAATTTTCCGGAGCTATTCCTGGATTTTTCTTGAGAATACCTTGAGAAATTTTTGAGGGAATTTCGAAACGAATCGGGATATCTGGAACAATTCTCTACGTAATTTTCGCAGAAATTCCTGGTCATTTTTTGGCGGAATTCCTTGTGGAATACAAGCCCCTCCTTGTGGAAGAAAAAGTGGGAGCATTTCTGGGAGTATTTTCAGGTTAACTTCTTTATAATATTGCAAGAGTATTTCCTGAAAATAAATCGTGAACGGTTTTCTGGGTGATTTCTGGGAATTCCTGAAAGAACTTCTAAAAAATTTCAAACGGTTTTCTGGCGGAATGCAAATTTCAGGAAAAAATATCGGAGATCGGAGATAGGTGGGCTTAAAAGAATTCCATGTGTATTTAGAAACGAATTCAGAGAAATTTCTGTATAGTTCTCAAAGTTATTTATGTAGAGATTTTGGGGATTTCTGGAGTAGGTCCTAGTGAAATTTTCGGACTCCAGTGGAATTTCCGGAGGAATTCCTGCAAAAATTTCATGGGGATTTCTTGGAAGAACGGACGGAAAAAACATTTGGAGGAATTCCTGGAGAAACTTCCGGTACACTTCTGAAAAGCTCTCGGAGGTATTCCTGGAGGAAATTCTTGAGTAGTTCATGGAGGAACTTTTTAAGGAATTTTCGGAGGAATTCGGAGGGACTTCTGGAAGAATTCCTAGAGGAACTTCTTGAGAATTCCTAGAGGAACTTCTTGAGAAATTCCTAGAGGAACTTCTTGAGGAATTCCTGGAGAAACTTTCGGAAGCAGTCCTGGAAGGTGAAGGATCTTCCGGAAAAATTCCTGGAAAGAATTTCTGGAGGAACTTCCGAATGAATTTCTGGAGGAGCTTCCTGAGGAATTTCTGGAAGAACTTCCTGGAGGAACTTCCGAGAGAATTCCTGGAGGAACTTCCGAAGGGATTCCTGGAGGAACTTCCGAAGGAATTCCTGGAGGAACTTCCGAAGGAATTCCTGGAGGAACTTCCGAAGGAATTCCTGGAGGAACTTCTGAAGGAATTCCTGGAGGAACTTCCGAATGAATTCCTGGAATTCCTGGGAGGTCTTCCGAAGGAATTCCTGGAAAGTCTTCGAAGGAATTCCTGGAAAGTCTTCCGCAAGAATTCCTAGAAGGACTTCCGGAGGAATTCCTACAATTTTACCACAATCGGCTTAGAAAAGTCGCAGCTTTAGGACGAGATTCAAGAATTGGCCACTTCACCGGATGACCCGGATCTTCCGGAGGAACAATACGAGGCCACTTGGGATCAATGAGTGATGCTTGCATTGATTTTGCTCTGGCGATGCTCCCTCAAACCGTTTAGAAAAGTCGCAGCAGCTTCCTGGAGCGATTTAAAAATGACCACTTCATCGGATGCTCCAGGAATTTTGCGGAGGACCACTGGGAGGCCATCTGGGGTCAATTAGTGATGCTTGCATTGATTTTGCTCTGATAATTCTGCCACAATCGGCTTTGAAAAAGTCGCAGTTTTCTGTGACGAATTTCAAAATTTAACCACTTACCGGATGTTCCAAAACTCCCGGAGGACCACTGGGGAGGACGCCAAGGGTCAAGCAAGCGTCAATCAGCATTGATTTTTCTGTCATATTGCGATTACGAAAGATGATGAACATTTGGCATGTCGCTAAAATGAATAGATGTATTAAGCGGTGACTTCACACGTGGTTCAGAATCCGGATAATCCGCGGTTTACCTGGTGGCCAGGGCACTCCAAAGAGCTAAATTGTCCTCTTTCGCAATGCACTTAGCGCCGTGATAAATTTTGTAGAAGGTTCCACCATTCGAAATGTAAAGGATCCGACGATAAATCTTCACGAATATGTTAGTTCCGGAGTGATGCTAAACTTTTCGGAGTGTTGCAATATTCAAAGCAGGTGTTGCAATACTTATTTTTGCGCTTCCATACTTTTGGCGGGTAGTGTATACGGATGTGCAAATGTGGAGTGTTTCCGAAAATTGAAAAGCAGTAGTAGTAAGCCTCCCGGAATCCAAAACTAAATGAACCGTTTGTTTGAGAAACTGCATATGTGTCATTTTTGGCCAAAATGAGATTTTTATATATTCTGAATCCTCGTCCAAAAATACGTATTCTGGCAAAAAATGGCAGGAATGTATGAATTTTTTTTTTCGTTTGTTTGGGAAAATACAAATGTCCACGCTTTTTGAAGAGCAATTGTGCCAATTTGTTCAAAAACAGTTTTTTGTTGTTTTCTTGAAATTGTGTAAAATGTGTTACCGAATATAGTAACAATCAACGAACCATCGACAACTTGCGTAATATTTAAATATTTAGGAAACAATATTGAGGCATTTCGCCTCATTCACAATCAAAGAGTATCTACTATTCTATCCATTCTCCCAATTCCTGCCGTTGGAGCAAAATAAATACGAAAGGAGGCAAAACCATTTCCGCTGAAAAAGCCGAATGTCGAATAAGAAAGAGGAGAAGATTAAACTTTGGGGAGCTGAGGGAGAAATCGTGGACTGATCGAGGTCCAACGCTTACGCCTGCTAGCGGCGCTTCTCGCCGGAAAGGGCCTTCGAAATCGAACCAGGCACCGTTCC
Organism: Armigeres subalbatus; assembly: GCF_024139115.2. Taxonomy (NCBI): domain Eukaryota; kingdom Metazoa; phylum Arthropoda; class Insecta; order Diptera; family Culicidae; genus Armigeres; species Armigeres subalbatus. Next base: position 351,811,136 of record NC_085140.1, on the reverse strand, counting down.
CGTATGCCCTCTGACGTCACTGTGCCCAACGCCTACGTGTCCATCACCACAGCCGGGAAAACGACGTAACGAAGCCACGAGCTCCCCCCCCTGCGTGTCCAACACTACAGCCGCGCCGGAAAACGACAGGATGAAGCTTCGAGCTACCCCACCCCCTTTCGACATGTCCAACACTACAGCCGCGCCGGGAAAAGGATGGGACGGAGCCTCGAGCTAACGATATAGATAAAAATGTATCTTTAAATTCTTAGTTATTTTAAAACGCAATCCCTAAGCGCATCCAATTGGGTCGAACTCTTGTTGTATTGTCCACCTCTCTTCGCTATTCCGTCGTGTATCCCTTGAGCCAGACCTGGTAGCGGGTCACTTTTTAGTGACTTGGTCACTTTTTTCGGGCTAGTCACTAAAAAGTCTCTTTTTTCGACCTCAAGTCACTAAAGTCACTTTTTCTCGCAAAAAGTCACTATTTTCAACTATTTTGAAACTATTGAACAAGATTTTTTTTGATAAAACTTTATGTATCCATCGGATGATGCTTTATTCATGGCGGAAATGAAATTACAAATTTTGGAAAAATGATCGCTTTGAATCTTTGCGAGCTATTTAAATCGCTGCTCTTATTGGCATTTCACTAGTAACTAATTGAAGGTGTTGTACGTCACAATTTATAAATTGGTATACAGTCATGCAAGCAGGAGACCTATCGATTTAGAGTTCTTTTTAACTCAAACTTTATAGGGGAAGGTGAGGCGACTTGATTCCTTGGGAGACTTGATTCTCCCCTGTTTTATCAAGAACTAAACTGCCCATGATCGCATATTTGTAACACTCGCATTTTTGTTCATTTTGTATGCGAGTGTTATTTTCGAATCGTTCAGAAAGCTCAATCTTAGCTTAGATTCGTTAATCTAATCCCACAACAGTTAAATAGGATTTACTTTCTTGCTTATCTGTGGTAAGCTGGAAATGATTGAGGAGGATTGACAAACGATTTACAAAATCAACTAAAATGCATATGTTACAAATATGCGATCATGGGGAGTAAAGTAGTATTGATATAGCATATTTTTATAATAGATCCTCTAGATAAATGATTGTTATGTGCCGAGTTAATTTTTAATTGACAATCTTATTTACTCTATTATTGATTGTGTTTTGTTCCACCTGAAGATAATTTTTAGTGGCCACGCAAAATTAGAACAACTTCTTCCAATAATGGCCAAATGCTATCATTTTTTCACAGCACAAATCCATAAATATGCTAAATGATCTTCACTGAAAAAAATGCCATAATTCCACCACAATTTCAGGATATTTGGATTTTGAGTTGTTGCCTTAATTTGAGGAGACTTTATCCCTCATTAGGCATCCATATAAAAATTTGTCTAAAAAATTCAAGAAAATATGATTTGTTCTCAAGCGGCTATTTTTCTGTAGATTTTGACAAATGTAATGAAGGGTTTGCTCTAAACAAATATTTATTGAGTAGATATCATAGAATGGTGTTCTTGTCGCCCCAATTTTGAAGATTGCATGCGCTGTCGAATTCTATAGCAAAAATCGTTCATGAATACGCACAGCAAGTCGGAAAATCTGCGTATTTTGGATTAAAAATATTTAAAAAATCAGAGAGCATGGTCCTCATTAGAGGTCGAGCGTTCAATCCCAGGCTCGTTGTACATGAATCTTTATAATTTTTGTATCGTTTTCTACCAAAACCTGTCGGACTAAAAATTCCAAAAACATCCGTGGCATTTATGACAAATCAAAGAGTTCTCTGAATCTTTCTTAAGTAGCTAATCCAACGATTGTAATTTTCACTCATCCTCACGAGCAGAGAATGCTCATTCACGCAGATTTTCGCCGAGAAATAATTTTCAGGAAAGTGAAACAGGTGTTAAGAGTGATAACCATATTTCGCTCACTGCCAGTGGCGTAAAAATTGGATTTGCTTGCAGACTACTCATTAGGGCAGTTCAAATTTCAAAAATGTTCGAAAATTCCAACTCCCATGTGTCTATTAGCATCATTTTGGTAATATAGGAGTCCTGGCAAAATTTCAGGCAATTCGGTGGCCATTTAGGGGTGGCGCGAAGTCAATTTATGTTTATATGGAAATTTGTATGGGAAAAACTTAAAATTTATTCAAGTCTCCCCACAACTGTCTATTTGTGATGAATTCAAATAAACATCCCCAACCTCCATTTTTGGAATCTATTTGAGCTCAACCAGTGGATAACTCATTAATTTTAATTTATATTTCCACTGCTACGTTGAGGCTAATTACACCATTTTAGCCATTTATATCATATTCACACTGTCAATAGAACCGTTCAATCCACTGATAACTAATGTGTTATCCGGAGGTCTCATTTATATAGATTCCAAAAAGGGATGTTGGGGATGTTTATTTGAATTCATCACAAATCGACAGTGGTAGGGAGACTTGAATAAATTTCAAGTTTTTCTCATACAAATTTCCATATAAACATAAATTGACTTCGCGCCACCCCTAAATGGCCACCGAATTGCCTGAAATTTTGCCAGGACTCCTATATTACCAAATAGATGCTAATTGACATATGGGAGTTGGACTTTTCGAACATTTTTGAAATTTGAACTGCCCTACTACTCATAGTTTTGAGTTGTTCTGCTTTTTACTGATAATGAGTAAAATTTTCGTGAGGTTAAAAGAGAGGGCAATACAATTTTACTTAGTCACTGAATAGATAAAATATACCGAGTACGATTTTCGTTTCTCTTTTGAGTTCGTTGAAAGAGAAAAGAGTGGTGAGTGAAAGATGTTTTCCGACACAAATTACGAAAAAAATATTCTCCTTCGACTTAAAATCGCTTGATTTCGTCTCATCGAACTTGCAATTGAAATTGGAAGTCACTATTTGGTCACTTTTTCTGCAACTGAAAGTCACTATTTGGTCCCTTTTTTCGTCAGCTTCGGTCACTAAAGTCACTATTTAGAGTGGCTTCGGTCGCTACCAGCCCTGCTTGAGCAGGTAAAGGCAACCCTGAGAACCCTGAAGGTAAGCTAGTTTGGGACGTGTGGACGTCCACTGCGTGACGTCAGGACGTCACTAACAGTTACAATTGGCGCCCAACGTGGGCGTTACAACTAGTTACAGTTACAACTAGCAGTGGGGGACACTGGATGCGAGCGTACTGCCATCAGAGCTGGTCACAACCGCCCAGCCATTGGTCGGACTTTCCGGGCTGGACGTGCAGCTAAATGCTACCCATAAAACAATTTGGGATGCGTTTCCCAATATGTAGTAAAAAACCGGAGAGCGAATCGATCCAGTATAAATTACTTCCCTCGAACTTCGAGTTTCCGGTGTCGAAGCCGAAACGGCAGTCCTATTAATGGTACCATTCCTATTCCGAAGGGAATATTCAAACGAAACTGGATGCTAAAGCATATTTATGTTCTTCCAGCGGTGGTGGTTCTGTTTCAGGATTTGGAATGGAACGATCCTCAGTGGAGTGAGAAGTAGAGGGATTGTGCTTCCATGATTCAATCGCTAAAGAACTCATTGCAAGGCCGGCATACCCGGATAGCAGTGGTTCTGCTTCCTCAAGGTGACGACCTTTTGGCTTCTGAACGAGCAGCTCACCTTACGAACAACTGCGACATCAATGTTGAAATGTTGTTTGTCTTGACCCATAACGATCACCTGATGGGACAAATCCTTCGTTTGCAGTCCGCTTTCCTTGAACTGGTTCAATCATATACATTCAAATCCTGAAGCAAATTCGTTCGCACTAGGATCAACTTACCGAGATTCATAAGATGCTGAGAATTAAGCATTTGTTCAAGCTGGGGTTTATTTCCGAGCTTAAACTGGATCAGTTGAACGCCTTGAAGCATTACCGACAAACGTACGATAATTTGAATGACCTTCGAATTGTCGATACCAACTGTCCCGAAATTAACCATTGCCGGTTTCATGAACTACAAAATCTGTCGACTGTTCTTCAAGGTGAATGCTCCGAAGGATTCTATTTCCTACTTTAAGAACTACATCCACAAGTATCGGATTCAAGGAGCTGGTATTTGAGCACTGGGCCTGGCTGTGTGTGCAGTACAGTGCTTTCGGGGAGCTATTCTGCGATGCAGTGAAAAATGGGCTGGCCCCTGTGCAGACGCAACATCCGGGTATTTACTTCCACAAAGCCGCCGAGTACATCGGCAAACGGAAGAAGGCTTTCCTGCAGTGCTCGGCCCTGGGACCAGCGATCGGGTGCGAAGGACAGCCGGTGAGTGCCGATGGCAAGCAATCATCAATCAGTCTGAACTCTGCCTTGTACAGTGACTTTTTTGGTATCCGAGGAACTAAAACAGGTGAGCCTGTATCCGAGCAACAGATAATCTGCCTAGTGCAAGAAATGGAAAAATCATACAACCATTCTGCGGCCATTATTATTCTGCTGGGTCAGGCAATGGCTCAGTATAAGGTCTACAAATGTCTGCGATTCCGGAAGAAACTTGCCATTGCCATGGCTGAAGAGTATCTCAAAAGTGGCGACCACTCGAAAGCCCTCACATTGTATTTGCCAATGCTGTCCGACTATCGGGTTGACAAATGGTACACCATTTTCTCCGAGGTATTGCTGAAAACTTTACGATCGGCGTATCTTTCCGCATCGCCATGGATAAAATGGAACGTATTTTGATTCTGGCAAACCTGTGGAAAGTATTTCACAACGTGTCTCCGGTTTCGATCAGTCAAATATCTCCCGAACTGTCCGTCAGTTGGAGCACGGCTTTATCTTCCTTTAGTAGCCCCATCAAGCTAGATCTTGATCGATTGAACGATCTGATCGAGTGTAGGATCACGTTCGATCAGCGTCAGATAAAAAACGACGAAAAGCTGTGCCTGCAGCTGTATATTCGGTCCATCGTAGACGTTCCTTTGAAGTTGAAGAACTTCTCCGTTCTCCTGACGGATCTCAAGTCCAATGCAGTTCGGGTACCGGCCGCACAGTATTGCGAGTACACTCCGACCGAACCGTCACCTGGGGAAACACTCAAACCGATTGACGAACTCATTTTGGAACCCCATAAATGCTACCGGATTGTGTTTGCCGGCGAACGGTACCAATTCATGGGGAACGTAGATGTGCATATCTTCCGACTGGAGATGCAGATGGGTTTTGTCGCTGCGGGAGAAGCTCAACGTGCAGAAAGGGTTTAAGAGTTATAATCCCCATCGGGACTGTTTGGAGCAGATCTCTGTGATAAGTTCGTGTTATATCATTCCAACTTTCCATTTAGGATCGCAAACCAAACAAAATAATCAACCAATGTTGACGAATGAGTTCTATCGAATTACGACGAAGCTAATTCATAATTCAGATCTCTGCCTGCAGAATGTCGGTGTCAGGCAAAACTTACGAAGCAATGTATTCCTGACGACTGATTTAGGTGGCCCTTTACAGAAAATAAATTCCCAAGTGCAAATCGATATTGGTGAGCTGCAAATGCAGTCAAACAGCAGTGTTACCTACTACGTAACCAGCCTGATCGAGGGTAACATCGAGCTGCATCAACGATTGTATTATCAAACGGAAAATCTACACCAAACCTAATCGTCGACAATGATTTCGAGTGTGACACCCCAACCCCAACAGTGAAAAGGAGGATCTGGCCAAACTGCTGGCAAGCGATCGCTCCGGCCAAAAGTACACCAACAGTCACAATGTGAAAATCGAGTACATGAACGAGGAACAGGTGCGCAAGATCAAGGAGGAGGAAATCAAGTTGACCGGTCGATTCTACAAATGGATATATGCAGTTTCTCAAACAAATGATTTAAATGCACTCACGTTTTCAAGGGCACCCTAATCAAAAACGGAAGCCACGCACAACTGTCATTTTTATTGTTCCACGCATGCTGCGACGCAGCAAAGCTGAAATAATAAAAAATACAATTGTGCGTGGCTTCTGTTTTTAATGACCCTTGAAAACGCGAGTGCATTTAGTATTGGATTTCTGCAGATTTGTCCCTAAGTTGAGCGGAATGCCTTGTAATAATATGTCCACTCTGAAAAGGTGCTTTTTGAAAATTATTACTTATTGAAAATTTGAACTATTTTGAAATCAGTCGAAATTACCATCTCATTGGCAGGAATTGAACCTTAAACAGTATGATTGGCATATTTAGGTATCCCTAGCAACACACTTGTCATAGACGAGTTCCTGTGACTTATGTTCGACCAAATCAGGTCGCATTCAAGTCGCTGCAACCAAATCCGTCTGATTTGTGCTACTCGGGATACTGGAAGTGTTAGAGTTCATTTAAACTTTCGTACATATTGTTTAAATAGTAAAATGGAGCGATTTAAAAACGTCATGAATTGGCGCTAAATTCCCCTACCAGTGGCACAATTTCCAAAAGCTCATATCCATCGGAGTGAGATCAATATATCAAAAGAAATCTATTTTTATCTGTAATCGACTGACATCATCGTACAATTGAGGAACAGTTTTAAATAGTTAAAATAGTAACATTCATACAAGGTAAAAATTGATCATGGTTTGAACTAAAATGTATCGTGGTTTGAACTTGTAAATGCAGTCATGTTCTACTGGTGTCCGCTAGGAGCGCTGCATGCGCCATGCTGGAGTATTTTGTTTACATTTTCAATATGAAAAAATCGCAATTTTCATGTCGATAATTTACATGATTTTCACACGTTTCGAGTTACTAATCTAATGCGATAAGATGAATAATAAAACAAATTTGCTTTTCTATAGGTTTCTTCAGTGTTTGAGGCACGTAATAAGTATTATATTTAGGAGCGGTTGCCACTGCTACCAGTAGTTCAACCCATGGTACGAATTTAGTTCAAACCTTGGCTCAAACCATGAACGGTGTAGTTCAAACCATGGTACGAATCTAAGTTTTGGAATTATTAAGTCTTTTCAATAAAACTAGGCATAAATATGTGAACCCATGATGAACTAAGCTTTCATATAAACTAGAGTTCGCAGTTGTAACATGTTTCTATAATGAAATATCTGAACTTTAATTTGCCGACTCATCTGATGCCTGCCATTTGGTTCAAACCATGATTGGATACCCTACAGAAGATGATATGAGTATTTTTTGAGTTAGGGCTTGCTGCTCCGGCTCAGGTGCGTTTTGCACCTACGTAGTAACTTGGCCTAACTTTGTTCCTATATTCTGCCAGACTCAGCCCAGTTTCAAATAGATTTTGGTACATTCGATGAGTTAGAAGGGCCGGTGACTTCTACGTACATCATCAGGGCTTGCTCGCTGTCGTCAACAGCGCTGGGTAGATACATCGCCGAAGTCGTTATCTTCAACAACAGTTCTTCGACACGAAATTATTCTGCCATGGGTTTACTTGGCGAACCATGGCAGACACGCACAACAAGGACCACTTTCCGTTAGCGGTGTCTATGTCTGGTTGGTCACGCTTCCGAAAATTACGACAAAAATGGTTGTACGATTGTGCAGATTGGCCTTTCTATGAACGTATCACTTCTCAAACAATCCGTCCAGACATTAAGTAGAACGTGGGAAGTTTCTTCACCGAGAAGATAATCGCAGCGGCAATCCGTACTAGGTATACCATGTGGTGCCCGAAACAGAGGCGGCAATTCGTCACCGACGAAAATGCCTTCAATCTCTACGGCGATTTCAAAAACAAAATCCTGATCGACCCAAAGCGTTGGCGAGGCTCCAGGAAGTCAGAGCAGTTAAGCAAGAAAAGGAGGAACCGTGCAAAAAAAAATGAAGAAAGTATCATTCCAAGTAGTACGACGACTGAACTGTAGCAAACGGGTAATGTACTGAACTGTAGCAAAACGGGTAGCAAACGTAGTTCTTTCTATTGGATCAGAAATTCGTTTGAAATTTTGATCCGTCATATGGAAAATTGTTCAAAGTTTGAGTTTTATGGCGCTAAAACGCCAACGTTCGGAATGTGAGTCATGTTAGGGATTTAAGCCAAAACGGTACTCTACGAAGCATCCGACAACATCGATCCGTTTAATCAAGAGCCCGGATGGATTTATAAACAACCCAGAAAGAGCAGCAGAAAAACTGGCCAATTATTACAACCTGAGATCTGTAATCTCTAGCTAAAGGATGCCCACTATTAAATTGCATCATTTTCATTGGTCTATAATATTACGCCTATTAGACCAATATTAACGAAGTTTTGGGTAAGAAGACCTCATCGTGTGTTGTTTACACTGCATAAGTTTCATCACGAAACTCCCAGTAGTTTTTATTTTCGAAAACACAGTCGAAGGAACAACACGTGTACGAGAAAATGTTGCAGACGCACACCAACAAACAATCCACATCTTATGTAAAGGTTTTAGTTATTCAATTTTGTGCCAACAGCCCCAGTTCCAGGCACAAAACAGATTGGCATCATAAAACAAACTGTAATTTAAAAAGTAGGCTTTTTGTGTATCAACAATCGACGAACATATATCATAAAACAGATAGAGATGATAGAACAAACTGCAAGTTTCAAAATTAACTCTCGCGCTGAAAATCATAGAAGCGTAACTGCATTGATTGATTTCTTTTCGTACATGTTTTCTTTTTATCAATGTATGGCGAATTGCGGTAGTTTTTCGAAGATTTTATTGTTTGGTGTGATAAAGGTTGATTTCATCTTGCACCAGAATCCACAATCACGGTTATAGCTTTTGAAACAATTGAGTTATTAACAAAATACAAAATTCGATTAAGCGTAATCGATCAATGTATGGCGAGTTGCGCCCCTATGATTCTCGGCGTGAGAACTCTCGCGCTTAGTTTCATAGGGGCGTAACTGTATTGATCGATTTCTCTTAATCGATTTTATATTTTGTTAATAACTCAATTGTTTCAAAAGCTACAACCGTAATTATTGATTCTGGTGCAAGATACAATCATCCTTTATCACACCAAACCATTAAATCATCGACAAACTAGCGCAATTCGGTACAATAATTAAAAAAAAACATCGACGAAGAAAAATCGATCAATACAGTTACGCCCCTATGAAACTAAGCGCACGAACTGTTTGTGTATCAACAATCGACGAAAAGCGCTCCCATACATTCATGTAGAAAGAAAAATACAGAAAAGCATGGGTTGCTTTGCTGCTCTGTCTTATGCTCGATTTTCAGTAAAGCATGACTTCCATCGCTAGGTTCGCTAGCGTTTCTAAATCATGGATAGACCACGTATTCCACAGCAAAGATGCCTATATGTTATGTGCTTCAGGTCAACTTTTAACAGAACCCATATGTATTGACGCTTACTTACTTGATACTTGATGGGCTACAGCTCTTCGATGAACCTACGCCGAATGGAGTATCCTTCTCCACTGGACTCGATCCTGGGCCAATCGCTTCCAGTCGCCCTGAACATTGAGTGCCCTCAGGTCCTCTTCAACTGCAAAAAGCCATCGTGTACGCGGCCTTCCACGAAGCCTGCGGCCTCTTCCGGGTTCTCTACTAAATATTATCTTCGCTTGACGTTCTTCCGGCATACGAACAACGTGACCAGCCCACCGTAGTCTGCCGTGTTGTATAAGCTTAATAATATCCAGCCCTTTATACACCTGGTACAATTCGTGATTCATGCGACGCCGCCAGATACCGTTCTCCTGTTTACCGCCGAGTATTGTCCGCAGCACCTTACGCTCAAACACTCCGAGAGCTCTCCGATCAGCCTCCTTTAACGTCCATGTCTCATGGCCGTATAAAGCCACCGGAAGAATCAGAGTAGTATACAGCGCGAGTTTTGTTTTCGTTTGCAGACTACGGGACTTAAGCTGGTTACGAAGTCCGTAATAAGCCCTATTTGCAGCTGCTATACGCCTTTTCACCTCGCGGGTAACATCATTATCGCACGTCACTAATATTCCAAGATACACAAATTCTTCTACCACTTCAAATTTTTCACCATCCAGCACTATTTCGTTACCACCACCACTAATGAACTCACGTTGATTGCCAGCGACCATGTACTTCGTTTTGCTGGTATTGATCGTGAGTCCAATTCTCGCTGTCTCCCTCTTAAAAGGCGCAAAAGCCTCTTCCACGGCACGGCGATCAATTCCGATAATATCGATATCGTCCGCAAATCCCAGGAGCATATGCGATTTTGTGATAATGGTACCGCTTCTTTGCACACCAGCTCTCCTAATCGCTCCCTCGAGCGCTATATTGAACAGTAGGTTCGAGAGTGCATCACCCTGCTTTAATCCATCTAAGGTAACAAATGACGTCGATATTTCATCCGCAACCCTTACACTTGATTTCGATCCGTCCAATGTTATACGAATCAGTCGCATCCGTTTCGCCGGAAAACCATGTTCAAGCATAATTTGCCATAATTCATTCCGTTTCACTGAATCGTACGCCGCCTTGAAATCAATAAACAGATGATGTGTCTGCAAGTTGTACTCCCGGAATTTATCAAGGATTTGTCTTAGGGTAAACATTTGATCCGTCGTTGATCGGCCCTCACGAAAACCTGCTTGGTATTCGCCGACGAAGGACTCTTCAAGCGGTCTCAATCTGTTGAACAGAACACGGGACATAATTTTGTACGCCGAATTAAGGAGGGTTATTCCTCGGTAATTGGCGCACTCCAGTCTGTGCCCTTTCTTAAAGAGAGGGCAAATGAGGCCGTCCAACCAGCTAGCAGGCATTTCCTCGTCTTCCCATATTTTCGACATAACATGGTGCAGAACTTCATAAAGCTGCTCACTGCCATGTTTGAGAAGTTCAGCCGGGAGCTGGTCCTTCCCCGCAGCCTTATTGTTTTTCAGCTCTATCACAGCTTTTTTAACCTCATCTAGTGTAGGTGACTCCACAGCTTGTTCATCGTCGCTAATATTTATTCTGTTCACCGATGCACCGTCACTTCCTCCATTCAACAAAGTCTCGAAGTGTTGCTTCCACCTGGCAGCCACTTCAGTTTTATCTGTCAGTAAATTCCCTTGTTGGTCGTTGCACATGACGGGAGATGGCGCTGTCTTTCTCCGCACGCCATTGACAGACTCATAAAACCTCCGCATATCGTTATGCTCCATTTTTTCCTGCGCCTCACTAATAACTTGTTCTTCGTACTCTTTTTTCTTCCTGCGGTGGGTTCGTTTTTCGGCTGCTCTTGCTTCCTTGTACCGATCTCTATTCGATCGGGTACCTGACACCAACCCGTCCTGGGTCGCCTCTTGGCAGTGCCTACCACTTCTCGTGCTGTTGTGCTCACCGCTCCATGGATCGACTCCCATAGATCGTTGATGTTGTCGCTAACGTTGATTGCACTTATCCATTCGTCGAGCTTCTGGCGGTACTCAGCCGATACTCCTTCCGCCGACAATCGCTGGATATTGTAACGCATCGTTCGCTGTGATCTTTCGTTCGATACAGTTGACAACCGTGATAGGATTTTACTGACAACGAGGTAGTGATCAGAGTCAATATTCGGACCTCTGAATGTCCGCACATCGATAACATCCGAGAAATGGCGCCCATCCACCAGAACATGGTCTATCTGGTTGCAAGTTTCACCATTTGGGTGTCTCCAGGTGTGCTCTCTGCCCGAGCAAAGTCTGAAAACATAATGAGAGCATATAGAAAACACATTTTGATTTCGACATCAAATTGAAATCATAATTTGTTTTCAAATATGAATCATCATGATTGATTACATATTTTGATCTCATTTTGCTGTAGATTTCTAAATTGTATGATCTGACATCAAACTGTGTACTTATTTTGTTATCGGAACCAATATCAAATTTTAGTTTTCGATTTGATGTCACAGTAAGATTTTTCTGCTATACATTTTGTTATTTTAACCGTTAAAACGACCAAAAAGATATCAAATTAAGTAATCATATTCGGCGATTTCACAACATCAAAACGAGTTATCGTTTTGCTCTCAAGCTTTGCTCGGGTGATGTTCTTTCGTGCAAAGTAGGTGCTACTGATGGCCATCCCTCTGGCAGCAGCAAAATTTACTAGCCGTATGCCGTTGTCATTGGTAGCGGAGTGAAGGCTCTCCCTACCGATTATGGGACGGAAAAAGTCCTCTCTACCGACCTGGGCGCTAGCGTCTCCGATAACAATTTTCACGTCATGCTTTGGGCACTCTCCATAGGCTTTATCAAGATATTCATAAAACGTGTCTTTCACGTCGTCGGATTTATCGTTTGTCGATGCGTAAACGTTGATTAGGCTGTAATTGAAGAATTTGCCCCGTATCCTCAACACACAGATTCGTTCGCTAATGGGTTTCCACCGCATCACTCGCTTCATCTGCTTGCCCATCACTACGAAACCAACTCCATGCTCTGCTTTTTCACCGCCGCTGTGATAGATGTTATACTTGAATGCAGTATTGGTCGTGCGATCCACGGCTCGGAATTCACGTTCTCCGGCCATCGTTCTAGGCCATCGGACTTCTTGAATAGCAGCCACGTTCACTCCAACCTTCTGCAGTTCACGAGCCAGAAGGCTCACTCGTCCAGGTTCATTTAGGGTCCTGACATTCCAGGTACCGAGTTTCCAATCATAGTCCTTATTTCGTTGCCGGGTCGGTTGCCAAAAATAACGTTCTCTTTTTCTTCTATCTCTATTTTTCGTGGTATTTGAGAGGCTTCAGTAAGCTACCTTACCGGGGTCGCGTTACCTACATCGCGATGATGGGGCTGCCACCTTAGGTATAGCTGACGCGATACAGCATTTTGTTAATCAGCCGCTGGGTACCAGGCAGACGCTGTTTGAGCCGCACCTCCTGGTGAACAGACGCTCGAGGCGTACCTTCTCACTCTAGCTGATGTCAGAAGGACAACAGTGCCCAGGCTGCACTACCAGCTAAGTACACAACCCTTAGCTGGCGGTCTTTTGTCATCGGACGACCCGTGGAAGCGTGAGATAGGGACTTGTGGGGACCAGAGCTCTGTTGGGCGCTCCTTCCTTGATGTCAACCCACCATTTTGCAGCCCTATTGACGCTAATATTTTTTTTTTTTTACTATGGTAAAAAAAAACCCACAATCAAAAAGAAAATGCTGAAATCTTATTTTGAAACGATTTTTGCCAGATTTTGGAAGAGCAGCAAGATTATTCTTCAGACCGATTCACACTGCGACACTTTATTTGATTTTTTGTTTTCTATTTTTGAAATAGTTAGAGGCGTTAACAGAAATATGGGTTCTTTTTGGAAGTTGACCTTAATTAAGTGAAATAATCGACTGAGATAATGAGATATTTTTTTTAGTTTCGAAATGTTTGTGTCTGGTATTGCGCAAACCCTTGAGTGCATTCCAAAGAAAAGTACAAGCTTATGGATGTGTTGAAGAATTAAAGAAAACTAGTCATACGTAAGGGGCCCTCCTTAGCCGTCGCGCGGCTACAAAGCAAGACCATGCTGAGGGTGGCTGGGTTCGATTCCCGGCGCCGGTCTAGGCAATTTTCGAATTGGAAATTGTCTCGACTTCCCTGGGCATAAAAGTATCATCGTGTTAGCCTCATGATATACGAATGCAAAAATTGTAACTTGGCTTAGAAACCTCGCAGTTAATAACTGTGGAAATGCTTATTGAACACTAAGCTGCGAGGCGGCTCTGTCCCAGTGTGGGGATGTAATGCCAATAAGAAGAAGAAGTAGTCATACGTAAATAAAGTTCACATATCGTATTTAAATTCCTGAAAAATTCGTGACAATAGCTTGAAAACTTAGTTTGACGAATAGTTCGGTGTAAACACGCAAAATTAGTAGCTAAGCGAATACCAATAGATGTTTCGCCAAATCCGACATCACCCTAAACAATCGTTTATCTGTGGATTCTTGATCAAGGGTGAAAAGCTGCAACATTACTCATTATATGATCGGGTACATCTTGCTTCAACGCCTTCCACGTCCAATCTCGTCAAATCTCGCTCACCAATTGCATGGCGATAGGTAGGTACTACTTGAGCGTATTATCAATCACCAGCTAATCACTGAACTGGAGTAGAAGGCGTACGTCTTGACAAGCGTCAGAAGGATTCGTGCAGGTTGAAATGCTGACGCCTACTGTGCTCGCTGTGCTGAAGAAAAAAAAGTCTCGCAGGTCAGAAAATTGGTGCTTTAAATCCAAACAAACACTGCCGTGCGTAATGTCTTTTCATGTAAACCATAACGCTGGAGGAGCTTGCTTATCTAATTGCAAAGCAATGAAATGGGACCTGTCTTATGGGGCACTATGTCGGCTGCAAAGTGCTGAACAGTGTCTGGTTTCTGTATACAGAAGAGGTACAGCCAGCATCAGAATTAGAGAACACATGAAAAATTCAAAGAAATGCAACGATTGAAGAAGAATATTTGAAGAAAAGTAAAAAGTGGACCGGCAAAGATAAATGTACTGTAAATGGAATGTCAGAATAACAGTAGACGAGATCATTATAATACTTATAATTTTGAAAATGCAGGAGCCACTATTATTTTATAAAGTGTCTAAATGAATAATAATAAAAGTAAGTAGTAGACCTACAACAACTTACAACTTGATTGGGTTGCTACTTTGAGTTTTTTTTATCAAAGTATTTAGCCAAAAATCATTGCTTTTTGTTATTTGAATAATAAATTTGATAGACATGTGCCTAAAGACACAAATCGTGCGAACGAATATCGCTGGTTATACTGGGAGCTAGTAAAAGCTCCCGTACGTACACGTTTTGGCGTGGTCATTGCTATGCATTGACTCATCACCGACCGTGCGCCTAAATGCTCTTCTACGGTGGTAGGTACTTCGTCGGTGGTGGTGATATGTCGCGCCACAATTCTTTGGGACGATTGAAGCTTTTTCGGCGCAGCATAATGTACTCGGTCCGTTTATTCAGTTCGTTCGAAAGTTGATACAATTAAATTAGTCAAAATGTTCATTTTTCAATACCTTTTTAATTGTATGATTGTACATTTATTCAAAGTTATAGATCAAGGGACCTTAATTTTATGAATCTTTAGAGAGGATTTAACTCATGATCACCGGGCTAACTATCAAAAAAGCCTTTAGATCATTTTACCATTTCACTGCCATGTGAATAGTGTATGTGTATAGTGTTTAGTGGTTTAATAGAAAGACCGGAGCATAGTTTTCGACCATAGGTCACGCAGACTGAATACGTAACATCTGGCATCAGACAACGGACAAGACATTATTGCAATCCGGAAAATAAAAGACACAATAATACGGCTCCCCCTTTTTATTCACCAAAACGCTATTTTTATTCACCAAACCGTTACGTTTTCTACATTGTATTACATGTTGCAGAATGTTGCATGCCTTGTTGCATGCTATCCGTAATTACTCTCATCCGACAAAATTACGACATTCTGCAATGGGTAATAGTTAGGGTTTTTGGTGATATTGATGAATTTTAATATTCCTCTGTACTGGTAAAAATCCATTTCAAGAAATTAGAAAATGGTTCATGATTCCATGCATCTATCGTGGTTTCGAGTTATGACAATACAGCATGAATATAAATGGTTCCGTAAGTTTCTTTTTTCATGAAACACATCCAGTGCGTTACGATTTAGTTTTTGGGAGTGAAAAATAAAAAAAAACATCATTGGGGATCGAACTCCAGTCTACTGAATTGCAGCCCGACGTGCTACTTATCAGCCGTCTTTGCTTCTTGAAAATGGGGTGTTAGAAGAGTATCAGAATATTTCATTGACCGATAAGTATTATACAGTATGATGAAGAATGCTTGTGGAATAATGAATTATAGAAAAATGACAAATCTTAGGATCTCAAGATTTTATATTCGTGAATCATGATTAAGGGAGCGAATCGCTTTTCGTGATGAACATTACAATGGTTAACAAGATAAACTATCAGAATTTAAAATCTGATAGGTTACCTGTACGAGCTAGTGTTCTCCAAAGCATCATACTGGGACCCAAATAGCCATAATTTCTGACTTAAGTACGTGCTTTTCCATCAAAGGATGAAGACTTCGTGTTATTCGTGGTAGATTGCAGTAGATTACAAAAAAAAACTTTTAAACCAGCCGTGTTGCATGTTTTGACAATAACTGGAAGAAGTTAGTTCAGAGGACCCAAATAATGTTTTGAAACTAATTCTGGAGCTGCCTATCTGGTATAGTACCAATAAACTTCAATTAATTTCTAATATGTATTGAGATACTGAAACATAAAATAGTGAAACAATAAAATTAGTTTTAGAGAACAGAGCTGCATTTGATGTCCAGAATCTTAAATTGATGCGCCGCTTTGTTTGCTTCGGCGCTCTCGAATTTCTGACCAGTTATCCTTACTATAATTTCAGGCCATTTGACCATAGAAAGCATCTAATGGCTAGGGTTTTGTTTTTGATTACACAATATTACTGTAAATATTTTAATTCTGAATCAAGAATGATGCAATATTGTGTAATATTCGGATATGTGTCTCGGTTGATGACGTCAGCATAAGGGATTGCCTCACTTATAAAAATGATTTTTTTTTCTGTGCGTGCATACCTACATTATTACCTTGTGATGCCTTTTGTTGCCCTCGTGTTGGAAACATGTCAGATTATCGAGATGTTTTGTCGTTGATTTCTCGATTTCTTTTGTTGTGAGAAGCTATTACGATCAGTGAGTTTCATCACATTATGAAATTTGTTTGGTTTTGTTAATCAGAGTTTGTTATTCAAAATATTCTCAATCTAACTGTTTTGTTTCTATAAATTTTATTTTGTATTTTTTCCAGTAGAAATATTATTTAATATAGAATTCGAAGGTCGAAATGAATTTGATAAAGAAGGGTAATGTTGAGTGAATGAAGGAAACCAACAAACGTCAATGTTTTTGTTGTATCTTAGTTTAATTAAACTGATAACGATGACTTTAATAAAACAAAGTAAAACTTTTTCTTGGGTGCACTTAAATATTAAGGAAGATCTTTAGCTTCTCTAAAGATCTTGTGTCAAACATGTCATTTCATTTCATTTCATTTATTTAGTCTACATCTATACAGATAACACTGAATCACAATACACGGTTCGAGGCCGCATCTCTCCATCCTCGAATACGCCCCACGCTCGCTAAGTCGTTCTGCACCTGGTCTGCCCATCTCGCTTGCTGCGCTCCACGTCGTCTCGTACCTGCCGGATCGGAAGCGAACACCATCTTTGCAGGGTTGCTGTCCGGCATTCTTGCAACATGCCCTGCCCATCGTACCCTTCCGGCTTTAGCTACCTTCTGGATACTGGGTTCGCCGTAGAGCTGGGCGAGCTCATGGTTCATTCTTCGCCGCCACACACCGTCTTCTTGTACACCGCCAAAGATGGTCCTAAGCACCCGTCTCTCGAATACTCCGAGTGCTTGCAAGTCCTCCTCGAGCATTGTCCATGTTTCATGTCCGTAGAGGACTACCGGTCTTATTAACGTCTTGTACATGACACATTTGGTGCGGTGGCGAATCTTTTCGACCGCAGTTTCTTCTGGAGCCCGTAGTAGGCCCGACTTCCATAGATGATGCGCCTTCGTATTTCACGACTAACGTTGTTGTCAGCCGTTAGCAAGGATCCGAGGTAGACGAATTCCTCGACCACCTCGAAGGTATCCCCGTCTATCGTAACACTGCTTCCCAGGCGGGCCCTGTCGCGCTCGGTTCCGCCCACAAGCATGTACTTTGTCTTTGACGCATTCACCACCAGTCCAACTTTTGTTGCTTCACGTTTCAGGCGGGTGTACAGTTCTGCCACCTTTGCAAATGTTCGGCCGACAATGTCCATGTCATCCGCGAAGCAAATAAATTGACTGGATCTGTTGAAAATCGTACCCCGGCTGTTACGCCCGGCTCTCCGCATGACACCTTCTAGCGCAATGTTGAACAACAGGCACGAAAGTCCATCACCTTGTCTTAGTCCCCGGCGCGATTCGAACGAACTGGAGTGTTCGCCCGAAATCTTCACACAGTTTTGCACACCATCCACCGTTGCTTTGATCAGTCTGGTAAGCTTCCCAGGGAAGCTATTCTCGTCCATAATTTTCCATAGCTCTACGCGGTCTATACTGTCGTATGCCGCCTTGAAATCAACGAACAGATGGTGCGTTGGGACCTGGTATTCACGGCATTTTTGAAGGATTTGCCGTACAGTAAAAATCTGGTCCGTTGTCGAGCGGCCATCAACGAAGCCGGCTTGATAACTTCCCACGAACTCGTTCACTAATGGTGACAGACGACGGAAGATGATCTGGGATATCACTTTGTAGGCGGCATTAAGGATGGTGATCGCTCGAAAGTTCTCACACTCCAGTTTGTCGCCTTTCTTGTAGATGGGGCATATAACCCCTTCCTTCCACTCCTCCGGTAGCTGTTCGTTTTCCCAGATTCTGACTATCAGTTTGTGCAGGCAAGTGGCCAGCTTTTCCGGGCCCATCTTGATGAGCTCAGCTCCGATACCATCCTTACCAGCTGCTTTATTGGTCTTTAGCTGTTGAATGGCATCCTTAACTTCCCTCAAGGTGGGGCTGGTTGGCTTCCATCGTCCGCTGAACTGACGTAGTCATCTCCTCCGCTGCCTTGACTTTCATTGCCTTTACTCTCAGCGCCATTCAGATGTTCCTCGTAGTGCTGCTTCCACCTTTCGATCACCACACGTTCGTCCGTCAAGATGCTCCCATCCTTATCCCGGCACATTTCGGCTCGCGGCACGAAGCCTTTGCGGGATGCGTTGAGCTTCTGATAGAACTTGCGTGTATCTTGAGAACGGCACAGCTGTTCCATCTCCTCGCACTCCGCTTCTTCCAGGCGGCGTTTCTTCTCCTGAAAAAGGCGGGTCTGTTGTCTCCGCTTCCGTCTATAACGTTCCACGTTCTGCCGGGTACCTTGCTGCAGCGCGACCGCCCGCGCTGCGTCCTTCTCCTCCAGAATCTGTCTGCACTCTTCGTCGAACCAATCGTTCCGTCGACTTCGACCCATATACCCGACGTTGTTCTCCGCTGCGTCGTTAATGGCTGCTTTGACTGTATTCCAGCAGTCCTCAAGAGGGGCCCCATCGAGCTCACCCTCTTCCGGCAACGCTGCCTCGAGATGCTGCGCGTATGCAGTGGCGACATCAGGTTGCTTCAGTCGCTCTAGGTCGTACCGCGGCGGTCGTCGGTACCGAACATTGTTGATGACGGATAGTTTTGGGCTCAGTTTAACCATCACCAGATAGTGGTCAGAGTCGATGTTAGCGCCACGATATGTCCTGACGTCGATAATGTCGGAGAAGTGCCGTCCATCAATCAGAACGTGGTCGATTTGTGATTCTGTCTGCAGTGGCGATCTCCAGGTGTACCGATACGGGAGGCTGTGTTGGAAGTAGGTGCTGCGAATGGCCATATTCTTGGAGGCGGCGAAATCAATTAGTCGTAGGCCGTTTTCGTTCGTCAGCCGGTGAGCGCTGAACTTTCCAATAGTCGGTCTAAACTCCTCCTCTTGGCCAACCTGAGCGTTCAAATCACCTATGATGATTTTGACGTCGTGGCTTGGGCAGCTGTCGTACTCACGTTCCAGCTGCGCGTAGAATGCGTCCTTATCATCATCAGTGCTTCCGGAGTGTGGGCTATGGACGTTGATTATGCTGAAGTTGAAGAACCGGCCTTTGATCCTCAACCTGCACATTCTCTCGTTGATCGGCCACCACCCGATCACGCGCCTTTGCATATCGCCCATCACTATGAAAGCTGTTCCCAGCTCGTGTGTGTTGCCGCAGCTCTGGTAGACAGTATGATTACTTCGAAACGTTCGCACTATTGATCCTTTCCAACAAACCTCCTGCAGCGCTACGATGCCGAATCTTCGGTCCTTGAGCACGTCAGCGAGTATGCGTGTGCTCCCGATGAAGTTGAGAGATTTGCAATTCCGTGATCCGAGTTTCCAATCGCTAGTCCCTTTTCGTCGCAGTGGTCTTCGCCGATGGTTCCGGTCCATACTCTCTTGTTGATTGTTCGTTGCTTATGATTTTTAAAGGCTGGCTTGCAGGGCCTGACACCAAACCCCTAAATTTCCGGAGGACCATTCCTCCTTATTTCCGGTGGACCATGGTGCACAGTTTCATTTTAGAGTCCCTCGCTGGCACTCGGACGATGATCAGCCGCCCCTAACATGGGGAACAGACGCTGTTGTGAGCCGATCCTGACATGGAGAACAGACGCTCAATAAGATTTGCACCTCCGGAGAGGAGCAAACCCCCCCTTCCCTGTCAGCATACGACCATAGTTCCCACCGGGGTTGGTTACCCGATCTTCCCTAAGGTTGCTCGTATCCCGGCCAGCACCACGGGGAGGTAGGGATAGGAGTTGCTGGGTAAGAGGCTAAGGATCGCGAGATGGGGTCTATTTTATTCCTTCAGGTACGCGAAGTACCAATGGTACGCTTTACCCAGCATTTGCCGTGCCCAAACATGTAGAGAACCCATTTTTATTTTTACCGACCTTTGTTCAGCTGAAGTCAATGCTACTTACAATTTTCTTTGAAATCATCCAAGCAAGCTGTGAGCCAGTACTCCACCATGAAACCCCTTATTGTTGCGCATAACTTCGAGCAAAATCCTTGTCCCAAAAAATAATCCCACCGAGCCTCCAACATACTTATTGCTGTTTCGGGCCGCCTCCTTCCCCCATAAAAGAGCAACAGTAGAATTACGTAGTCACGTTGCCGAAACGGATACAAGCGCGGTACTGCAGGTACCGGTTGGTACCCACCCACATTTCCTTTCCCTCTGCACAAATTGGCATTCTGGATACCGTCATATCTATTCATGGGCTTTATGCAAATTTAAATTGTATTTTAAATCTTCTTTTATTTGATCCCTCAGCGGTGGTTTTGAGTACCATAAATGTGTGGTTTTGGGGTTTACTCTACAAACAAAAAAACCAACACACATACAGCGGTCTATTTTGGTGCCACCCAGGACGGGAAAATGAAACACGGGAACGACGAGAATGGTTCAGTGCGTGACGGTCATATTGGGATAAGTTGCCAAATATGAGACATAAACGTGTGGGGGACGTATTTGGCTTTTATAGCTGTAATAACATCGCGGAAACACGTGCTTTAGCTAAAAAATAGAGATTGTTTTCTACCCAAAAAAAATCGTTGATCGGGCCGAGAATCGATTTCACCATCGCCAGATTAGTAATCCATTGCGTTTTCCCGAGGAAACTCAAATATCGGTCTACTTTTCGATTCTCCTTAAACTGATTTTCTTCATTCATTATTTCCGAAATAAATTATGCCTTATGTTTTCCACACTTCAGAGCTTCATATATCTCTCAACGGTCGCGAACTATTTTAAGTAAGCATTGTACTATATCGATGGCCAACATTACATCATGGCACCCCATGTATTATGTTTTTCTGTTTCAAACAGGATGTTCATTTTAGCAAAACCACCGGTGAAACCTCTACGGATGGCTTCTTCTTCTTCATTGGCATTACATCCCCCACTGGGACATTGCCGCCTCGCAGCTTAGTGTTCAATTAGCACTTCCACAGTTATTAACTGCGAGGTTTCTAAGCCAAATTACCATTTCTGCATTCGTAATCATGAGGCTAACACGATGATACTTTTATGCCCAAGGAAGTCGAGACAATTTCCAATCCGAAAATTGTCTAGACCGGCACCGGGAATCGAACCCAGCCACCCTCAGCATGGCCTTGCTTTGTAGCCGCGCATGTTACCGCACGGCTAAGGATGGCTTATCCCTGGCATTTTGGTTATTCATGTCAGGACTCATCTTGGAAATAGCCTTTATTCTATCCTTCATCCTTCCTGACAGCGATGAAAAAAAAGATCGTTAAAGTTGTTCCTTCAGATTTCACATCATTCCGGACGGAGGCCGTTTCCAAATTAATGAGGTTAGTTCCAGACACGAACAAAATCTTTTTCCCAGCGCAATGATTTGCCTAATCGACTGAGTTGAACAACTTTTGCTGTGAGCCAATGAGGTATCCTCTTTCGAAAGTCCCAAATCATAAAGTTTCACTTTGATGAACAAGCTCAATTGGAAACCGCACACATGCAATCATAAAGCTAATCCCAATCGACCCAAAGTCCGGACAAAGGAGCAGTCCGACTCTTCTGTCTCGGAGTAGTGGCTCAATTTGGTCCGAAAAGTTTCGGTTCGAAAACAAATTCCCCTTCCTTCTCGTCTTGTGGTTGTTGGTTTAATGCCAGTTTGTGGAAGTCAGTCCGAGCATCTTTTCTTGTTCTGCTGATTCCCCATTGTTGCAGCGCACAATTCAAACATCGAACAAAATCGAAGAATAGTCGCTCGTGTGTTCCATTGCACTTCGTTAGTTGGAGTTGGCCTTTTGCTCAACTGAATGTACATAAATCTATGGGTTCATGTTGGGAGCCAAGCAGTTGTTTCCTATTTCGGCAACAATAATCGCTCATCCTACTGGGCGGGGAGCTCGATCCTTGTCCGCTGCTGTTTGAAAGAAGCTGCTGAACCGTAATGGTGAATAGTGAAATATAGCACTCTTACATAAGATTGGTCTGAATGAAAGTAAGAGGCTGTGCGCAAATGTGGGTTGAGAAGGATCACAATTTGATGTTAATAAAATACTGGGAAAGAGAGAAGGAATAAGTCATGGGAGAATAGAAGTGTTATTGTAAGAAACTTACGTTGTCCAAATAAGTTGTTCTTCGCGTTGAAAATTCAGCACATTCATTGTTATGTTTTAACAACACAAGCGAAAACCTATCACTCGAAAATATCAGCTCCCGCATCTTTTGATAATTTAAGAGTTCTGCAAAATTTTGGGCAATTCTGTGGGATATTGTCAAAACAGGGAGTTGTGGGTGCGTGAAATTCTGCATAAGTACGTTAGGCAAAACGGATGTTTGGCAGAATTTAAAATATCCATTCCTCTCTACAATGCAGAGTCTTCATACGGCATTATTCGCATTATACAAAAATATCCTTTACTCGAAAATAACATTTCTCTTAAATTAAAGTGAAAATGTCCAGAATCCAAATAATTTTCACCTCGCATTTTCAGAGGCATTATTCTTAACAAAGAAGCTGTGGTGCAGCAAGCTTTGAATTAAAAGACGACAGCTGCTTGTTATTTCAGTATTGCCTTTGAAACTGCGAGATGGAACAACATTGGATTCCTGAAAGTTCGTCCTTAACATTTTTTCCGAAAATAACACTTTCCCTAAAAGTATATTTCCCCGAATATGACGTTTCTTGTATGCTTTTCCCTATAAATGACTTATCCCTGAAAACGTTATTTCCCCGAGGATGACATTACCCCGAAATGGAAGTTTCCCTAAAAATGATATTGCTTCGTTAATGACATTTGCTCGAACTAATTATCCTAAAATAACACTTCTCCGAAAATGATATTCCTCGTAAATAGCATTTCCTGGAGAGTCACATTTACTTATGAATGAGATTTTCCCCAAAAATTATACTTCCACGAAAATTACATTTCTTTATGATTCGCTAAGAGCCTACTCGTCTTCGTACGGAATTTTCTCAATATGATGCTCGTTCAAGGTCTTTGCTGTTCCTAGAACATACGGAAATTCCCCAAGGATGGGTCAGTCCTGACGGTTACATTCTGTTGGTTATTATCGGTGATACTATGGCGTACGCGAATCCACACCCAAGCTGCTGCTAGAGAGACATTCCACGGGGGCATGTCAGTCGATCCTGAGCGACCATTTCGAAAATATTTGAAACTCTGCACAGTTTTTCAATTTCATCTAAATCGTCATTTTTCGATATCAAATCTTCATATTGAGTCACGACTAACTTTTCAAAAGGGTGTATGTGAAAATGGTTCAAAAATATTTAAAAAGCTGCACAGCAAAAACGG